>NC_068987.1:68832991-68835997 GCF_001194135.2 Octopus bimaculoides | reverse complement strand
ATATATATATATATATATATATATGTGTGTGTGTGTGTGTGTGTATGCCTGTACGTGCGTGTGTGTTTGTTTAAATGTATACATATAGGCATGTATCTGTGCATATATATATATATATATACACTTACGTGTTTATGCGTATGTAAGCAGAAGACTTAAGTCGAAATAAAGTCAAGAAGCGAAAGAAGTGATGATGACGACGTAGATGAAGATGTAATAAAGATAACAACAACAACAACAACAACAACAACAACAACAGTAAGCAATAAAATGGACTAATATGAGCAACAACAACGGCAACAAACAGATACGAAACCGACGACGAAGCTTGAAGATGCATATGATAGTGGTGATGGTATTAGGGTTGGTGATACAAATTAGGATGATGATGAGGAGGAGGAGGAGGAGGAGGAGGAGGAGGGGGTAGCAGTGGAGGAGGAGGTGAAGGAAGAGGTGGATGAGGAGAGGGAGGACAAACGAAAATAACTATAGCAACGAAAGTGAAAAAGTAGATTAATAATAATAATAATAATAATAATAATAATAATAATAATAATAATAATAATAATAATAATAATAATAATAATAATAATAAGAAGAAGAAGAAGAAGAAGAAGAAGAAGAATGTCTGAAAACCAAATAGAAAAACGAGAAAAATTTTAATGAAATCTTTTGAAACAAAAAGATAGAAAATTCTTCAACTATAATAATAGAACTTGGAATAAATAATATATTTCAACAGAAAAGTAGTTGAGATATAAAAATTAGTATATGATTCTAGGGATTGCCGTTTTTAAATGATTTTTCCACTTTTTTTATTTATACTTTGACATCGGCTTTTTCCCCCCCCTTTTTTTTTTATAACTAAGAACCAAGATAATATTAACACACTGGATTACTTTGCCATCATCATCATCATCATCATCATCATCATTATTATTATTATTATTATTGTTATTATTATTATTATTATTATTATTATTATTATTATTATTATTATTATCACTGTGACTTTTTTGTCCTTTTTTGGTTTTTCTTTACATTTAAGTTTTTTTTATAAAATATATTTATATATATATATATATATTTTATTAAATATTTCTGAAGTTCTCTGTATTTTGTCTCATTTATATTGTTGGTGTAGTTGTTGTTATTGCCTTTCCTGTCATTTAAATTTCATATTTTTTTTCTTTTTTTTGTGTGTGTGTGTGTGTCTTTTCTGTTTTATTTAGCTTTTAATTTCATTTTGCTAACTTTTGTTTTTGCTGTCTTTAATCATATAAGCAACAAGATCACTCACCATCACCATCACCATCACCAACAACAACAACAACAATACCAATGATAATAATGCATTTGCTTTCAAGTGCACTGATATGTTGTTTATATTTTCTTTTTTCATCCCTTCACTTATGCATTCTTGCATTCGTGTATGTACATGCATACATAGATAGATAGATCCACGCGCGCTTAGATACTTCTGTTTTTGTATAAATCTGATTGTATATGCCTATTTGGTTACACACACACAGACACACACACACATATATATATACATATATATATACATATGTATATGTATATATGAATGTACATATATTTGTGTGTGTGTGTGTGTGTGTTTTATGCATATATTGTAACTTTGTGCATAATATACCGAACGAACAAGTTTATATGGCAGGTCTAGTATCGACATAATGTTGTGTTCCTGTGTGGCTGTGTAGCTATGGGTGTGTGCATTTATAGATATACATATGTATATATAAGTATATCTATATATCTTTATATATATATATATATATATATGTATATATTTACCCTTAAATTTACAAGAAGTTTTATATATTCAATTTAAATAATTAAACGCACCAGCATATATCATCATCGTCAGTTACATAGGTTTATAGTTACGTAATACATATTATTAACTTCTATGCATACTCTCAGAAACATGTACACATAGACACAAATAGATTCGTACACACATCATATTCCTCAGCATAGGAAAGTGTAGCTGTTAGCAATCTGATGTTACAAGTATATGCATATTGTATATATTGTATATATTAGGAGTTGTAAGATTTTTGTCAGGAACAGAGGGAATTGATCTTTGGAATATTTCAAGTTTGGAACCTGCTGATTTGACTAATATTCAAATTTCCTACCACTAACAACTTTCTTTGTGTGTGTGTATTTCGGTCTTGCCTCTTTCTTTGAACCCAGCACACCGACTTGAAAAAAATATGTATGCTGTCATTATATTTATGGATGTATTTCTAATATTTCATGAAGTGCAAACGGAAGACTTCAAAGTTTAGGATAGTATCATTATGACAAGTAATCGTCAGAAGACGAATTTACTTTGAACAGGTAGATGACCAATTATCGTAGATATATTTATCTATATGAGCATATATGCTTTCGGGGTTAGGCAATTGACCTCGCGATCGTAATGTAGAAACTTCGATTCCTGAACTGGCGTGAAGCATTGCGTCTTTAACCAATGCACTTCATTTCAGGTATACTCACCCTGTGTCAGGATTTTAACTGAGTGCTCTGTTTCTATCCAGCAGTCACATACTAGATATTCTTCTGGGTGGCGGGTGGAAGACTCCAGAGTGTGTCTATGTCAGTTAGTGACTACATAAGCACCTAAAACAATTAGTGAAAGCATAGTACATGCTACTAAGTCATACTGGATTGCAAATATGGTATAGTGGTATACATATACAAATACATGCATATAGATACTTACATATAAACATAAATATACAATATGAATATGTATGTGTGTGTGTGTGTGTGTGTGTGTGTGTGTGTGTGTTTATATGTGTGTATATGTATATTTGTTTTTGTGTATATGCATACATATATGTGTGTGTGTGTGTGTGTACATACAGAAAGAGAGAGAATGAGAGAGAGAGAGAGAGAGAGAGAGAAAGAGAGAGAGAGAGATGCACACACACAGATGCACATACATGTACAGATGTATGTATGCTAGTGCGT
>NC_068987.1:68829631-68832428 GCF_001194135.2 Octopus bimaculoides | reverse complement strand
ATATATTTATATTTATATATATGCATATATATATGCATGCATATATTTGCGTGTACATATAGATACATATTGATGTGCATATATAGATAGATATACATGTGTATTTGTATGTAACTGTATGCATGTATATGGGTGTGTTTGTGTGTGCATGTATATGTGTATGCATGCTTGTTTGCACTCATGAATATCTAAAATAGGAATATATAAGCATACACGCATACACTTGTATGTAAATACGCATGTGAGCATACACCTACATATACATATTTCTCTCTCTCTCTGTATATATATATATATATATATACGCGCACCTGTGTGTTTTTACACGGTTATGTGCGCGTATACACATGCATACATTTATACACAGATAAGAATGAGAGACAGAGTACATTTGGGAATGCATTCGTAAAGAATATATGCGGTTGCATATCTCTGTGTGTATGTGTATGTGTATATATATGTGTCATAGGGTCCTAAATTCATGTACCCGCACAAATTCATTCAAGCATACAAACATGCATAAGCAGCCGCGTGGTGCCATTCAGTTCACTATGGTGATAATTGTTTGAAAATATTGTGCAAGTGTCGAAGAAACTGGTGTGGTAGAGGCAGAAAGTCAAGCAGGGTGGTTGATGTAGAGTAACTAATTGAATAGAACAAATAGATCGATTCAAAAGTCCACACCTGCGTTCTCCGAAATATTGAAGCTTATTGAAGTCAATTGAAATACCTGTCTTTCTTTTTTCTCTATTTCTTCATATTTTCTCTCGCCTCTCCATCTTTTTCCTATATTATTTCATAAGTTGCCTACGTATTCATCTATAGAAGCCTTCACGTATACATTTTCACATATACATATACGAGTGCATAAATATGTGTGTGTGTGTGTATATATATATATATATATATGTATATATATACACACGCATATATTTATATACGTGTGTATATATATATATATATATATGTATATATATACACACGCATATATTTATATACGTATAAACTACACATATAGATTTATATGTATACTTTATGCATGCAAATATATCTGTGTGTATTTATGCATCTCTGTATGTATGTCAAAGAAAGGCATTAAGTGCATTTTTTTTTTTAATGGACAGCATATGTTGCAGAAAATATCTAGCCCATAAAATGGTATTTCATCGGAAAATCCCTCACCGGATTTCATGCGAATCTAAAGTAGTTCAGTTAGTACGTGCGCATCTACTGTTGCCCTGTTTTGTGGGGCTCAAATAATTAGTCAACTGTCGCATTGCGTGTCGTTGTAGCGATTTCTACTCCCCTTTCAAACGACAAAGATACTTTATGTTTATATAAATACATTTTCACATGCGATATTCGTTGTTTACCTTGCTTGTAATTCGCATTAGAGAGTGGAGGCGCAATGGCCCAGTGGTTAGGGCAGCGAACTTGCGGTCATAGGATCGCGGTTTCGATTCCCAGACCGGGCGTTGCGAGTGTTTATTGAGCGAAAACACCTAAAGCTCCACGAGGCTCCGGCAGGGGATGGTGGCGAACCCTGCTGTACTCTTTCACCACAACTTTCTCTCACTCTTTCTTCCTGTTTCTGTTGTGCCTGTAATTCAAAGGGTCAGCCTTGTCACACCGTGTCACGCTGAATATCCCGAGAACTACATTAAGGGCACACGTGTCTGTGGAGTGCTCAGCCATTTGCACGTTAATTTCACGAGCAGGCTGTTCCGTTGATCGGATCAAGTGGAACCCTCGACGTCGTAAGCGACGGAGTGCCAACAACAACAATTCGCATTAGTTTTTTAAAATTAATTATCCCATGAGTACAACACGATATCACCTTTTTTTTTCTGTTCTGCAGTCATATTTATTATGTAACACTATTTTCACAACAGTACACAATCATATCCCGCAACAATTTATTTATGTTTCCATTATAATATTTTAACGTTAGTTCCAAATGTAATTTGAAATAGATATGGTCAGTTCTTCTATAAATACTGTGGGCCGAGTGCATGTAGTGATGTAGGCATTTGACTTTTAACCGTCTTTTGATTGTTCCGATGTAGTTTTATCAGTTTGTATCTCCAGCAATGCTGCCATTGCTTTCTAGATTCATTTCTTTTTTATCGATTTCCACTTAACGATCATTGCTTTGTTCGATTATAATTTCATTAGTTGTCATCTGTAAGCTTTGTCTATCTATCTATCTATCTATCTCTGATTGTCTGTCTGTCTCTGTCTCTCTCTGTCTCTCTCTCTCTGTCTCTGTCTCTGTCTGTCTGTCTCTCTCTCTCTCTCTCTCTTATATATATATATATATATATATATATATATATTATATAGTGTTTTATTTTAGCTTGTGCATCTCTAGTTAAAATTAATGTTGATTAGGTTGTGGTACCTAGATTAGATTTAAAAGTGTTTGATTATATGATAGACTGGGAAGATTTAGAAAGGTTTTTGCCGTATTTATCGATACGTTTAGGCTGCAGGGTGGGTTGAATTAGGTGATGTTTCTTTTTCTTGTTATATTTCATTTGTGGGCCATTTATGTGGCTTTGGTGTATATAGTAAATTTTCTTTCTTTGAATCTGTTCAGTTTTATGGCTTCATTGTAGAGTGGTGTTTATTCGTCGAACATTGTTTTGTCGGTCGTAATTGTAGTGATTCTTGCTTCATGTTCTTAACTTGGTGAAGCTGGATAGTCGTCAATCTTGTATATATATTATTTAATATAACATTATATATGTATATATGTATATAAATATGTATATGTATATAAATATATATATATATA
>NC_068987.1:68825685-68828078 GCF_001194135.2 Octopus bimaculoides | reverse complement strand
AAAAAAAAAAAAAAAAAAAAAAAAATAATAATAATAATAATAACAGAAATGAATAATTGTAAAGCACTTTGTGTCAAACGTCTCGTCAGTTCCGTCTGCACTCCTTCTTTCCCTCCTTGTTCCAGCCGATCAGGTGCTTATTTTATCGACCCTAAAATTCAACTCAATCGGTGTATCAGTGATAAGCCATCTAAGATCATAAACACCTAGCTATTAGTATGACAAAGATCTTAGCTGTGTTAAAAACTTTGCTGTTTCACAAGCCTGTCACTCGATCAACTAGAAATAGCAGCAAAATTCTCCTCGCATAACATTGTAGCTTGTTTTAAAAAAAGCCGGTTGAATGATATAGCACTACATAAACTGTACCTGAAAAATGAACCGGATGATCAATAATAGAATGTATTTGAGGATATGTCTGCTGAAAAGGGTGTTTCGTGGTAAACGAAAGTAGAAGCTACTCAATTTTCGATACCAACAACGTTGTGATGGACAAAATATTTTCTAGCTCTTTAAATTCTGTGTTCCGATACCTCCAAGGTTTACTTACTTAGTGTTTCATCCTTTTCCTATTGGAGTCGATGAAATAAAGACCCATTAAAGTACTGGAATTTAATTTAATCGAGTAACCAATCCAACAAAAAATTGTGGCTGTCAAATATATTTGAAACTATAATGATTATCATTCCCATTCACAATATATATTCCCACTGCAGTTTCCATACTTTTCGTGTTTAGTCCTACCAATGAATCAGCAACAATAATAGACAAAAAAGGAAAATGACAACACTAACAATACTGAACATTTGAACGATTAACTGTTTAACCAATTGTTTAACAAATGAGTTTGAAAAACTAGAAAGAAAAAACGGCGGATTGCTTAATTGGTTAACGGAGTAACTAACCCATTAACTACCAATAACAATAAAAGACGGAACCTGTGCGTGTGTTTATTATTATCGGCATGATGCCCCTCCCAAATTTCAATAATAATAAAATCATTTACAATAATAAGAAAAATATTGCTTCACAGACTCCACTTCACACATCATCCCGCCAAATCCTTGACTTTTTTTTTCTCTTTAGCAATTTTTTCAATTCTTACCATCACTTACAGAGACGGATACACATAAAACAAAACAGTACCCTTGATTATACCGCCACTACCTACCTACTTATCTTCATACATGGTGGTTGTCTACTCCGTATGCTGAGTTTGACCACCTCCTGTACCTACACCTTAAAACCATCATTCATCTGATGTGGCTTTTTAAACCAGACAATGAAAAGACACCCACATAGATTGTTTATTCGATTTGGACCACCAATAGCTGCAGTTAAATTCTGATCGTTGTGGATCTTAAAATGTCTTTTGAGGCCTCCGTTAGATTTCCAATCCTTCTGGCATACGTTGCATTGAAAGGTGTGCACAGGCATATAGGCATAACTATATCGATAACTAACAAACTTAAGTTGTTTCTAAGAAGTTGGTGGCCCTACAATGACATACCAACCAGATATCATTCAACTTATAATTGCAGTTTGAAACGAAAAAGCAAACACTGTACTAGAAACTAAAATGGCTGTTAGCGGGAACACTGTCGTCGCAGATTTTCTCTATCCATGTTAACCTGGGATTAAACAACAACTACTACTACTACTACTACTACTACTACAACTACTACTACTACCACTACCACTACCACTACTACTACTACTACTACTACTACTACTACTACTACTACTACTATACTGCTACTGCTGCTGCTGCTATTAGTACTGTTCTGCTGCTGCTGCTGCGACTACTGTACTACTACTACTGTACTGCTGTTGCTAATCCTTAACAGCGAACAAAATGTACAGTATGAGTTAAAGAAAGAGATGGGGGAGGAGAAAAAAACAAGAGTGCGAGGGGGAGATGGGAGGGAGAGAAAAATGAAAGGTGACAGTGTCTCTGTTTATTGAGAAAGCGCAAGACGAAGAGGTAGAAGACAAAATATAAACGCGCGCACGCGCGCGCGCGCGTCCGTATGTGTGTGTCTATGTGCGTGTGTAAGGAAATATAAATTTGACTTGTCTTTGTTATAATTTGTTAGCCGTTCCCCGGCGCACAAGAATAATAAAAACAAACAAGAATAATAAAATCCATCAAGACAAAGGCAAATAAACATATTAAAATTAGACATTTTATACATACACACACACACACCTATATATGTATACACACACATATGTATATATATACACACATATGTATACATATGTATACATATCTATATATACATATATATATATATATATATGTATATATATGTGTGTGTATCTTTATGTCTATATATATATATATATATATATATATATATATATATGTATATATATATAGCGAGAGAGAT
>NC_068987.1:68819712-68825576 GCF_001194135.2 Octopus bimaculoides | reverse complement strand
TATATATATATATATGTATGTATATAATATATATAGCATGCATACACACTTAAGTACACACACATGTATGAGCCTGAAATACAGTACATATAAAAGAGAGGTAAGGAAACAATAAATTTATCTGAGGAAAAAATATATAAATGAATAAAGAATTTTGTTTTTTTTATTTATAAAATCTATTATAAATCATGACAATAAAAAAGACAGAAAAATTAAACAATAAAAAGAAGAAAAATAAACAAAAATATAAACAAAAACAAACATTAATAAAAGAAATAACTAAAAACGAACAAGAGAAAATATAGAAACTGAAGAAGGAAGAAAGAAAGAAAATGAAAGAAAAAAGGAAGGAAAAGCTGTGTGAGAGTGACAATAACACAAACATCAAAAACGAAATCTAAATAGGGCGGCGATATTGTTGAGAGAAAGGAAAATAATTCCAGTGTCTGTCTGAGAATTTTCGCACCACCCATACCGCGACCATTAAGCACTAGAGCAACAGTATCATCATCATCATCATCATCATCAATAACGTGACACCATTTTACACACACACACACACACGCACACACACACACACACACACACGCACACACACTCACACACATATATGAATTGAAGGAAGTTTGTGTGTACTGTGTTGAAATACAACATCTAAAAAGAAAACTTGTGAACTATAAGTGTACCCGGTCACTTAGCATAACCAACTAAACTAGCAGAGCAGACAAGATTGGAGAAAAACACCGAAGAAGAGGCAGCTTAGACAGACGGCTTGCATACTTAAACTAGCAATTACAAAAGTGGAGCCCTATGCACTTTGTTTCCTTCCCCTCTTTTGTTTCCCATTACTTTAAAGACCCATGTGATTATCAGCTCACAGACAACATACAAACATACGTCTCCAATAATGAATGTGATAGAGGTACACCGAAATGGTTACAGTCCAATCAACGACTAAGACTTGTATGCAAACAGAAGTGCGTATCTATAATTATATACATTTCTATCTATCTATCTATCTATCTATCTATCTATCTATCTATCTATCTATCTATCTATCTATCTATCTATCTATCTATCTATCTATATGGACTTAAAATACACACACGGGCGCACGCACACGTACGCATTTCACCGAACATTGCAGAAAAATCTGAGTATTATCAGATAATTCGTAAGCAGTTTTTCAAATGTGTGTATGTTTGTGTGTGCGTGTATGTATGTGTGTGTGTGTGTATGGGTGCATACATATTGAAAAAATTTGCATCACAGTTATATATAGTCTTGTCGTGGAGTAGTGTATTCCTGCCTTTTGTGGGTGGTCAGCACATTACACCACTCGGTATAACAATACTTAACAATAGGTATTTGGACCAAGCTCCCGAGATCAGGTTATCTGAAATTACGACGCTACGGAATCCTCCACAATTCCTTAGTTACCAAAAACTAAAATTAAACTCACGGGGCGATTTTCTTTTACCCTAGCTTCCATCGACTCACGTACTACATACAAACCACGTACTTCGTATCGTATTCCGAGCCAACACAGGAATCTTTCGTTGCTATCTACAGTTATTTCGTCTGCTCAGGCGGCTCTCTTCAAATTTCACTGCAATAGTTGTTATTTTGTGCATATAATGATTCCACTCTCCTTGCTTTTTCTTTCTCTTTCCTGGATATTGGTAACAAAATCATTCAGTTTGTCTAATTCAAATCTTCCTATTACATCTGCTTCCTCTAACTGCTCACTGGATTCCACGGACCGGGTCACCCACTAACAACTCTTCAATTATGTCTCTTCTTTTATCGAGGACCTAACCTTCACTTCAGTATTCTTCAAATTTATTATTCAACAGATATGACTTCAGGTTCAATCCCGCTGTTCGGATCCCTGGCAAAGTATCATTTACAAAAGCATTGTGGCTGAATTTGGTAGACGAAAACTAAAGAAGCCCATCCAACCGAGTGACTGTTTATATCATTGCGTAGTGACAAAATCTAAGCATCATTTGCACTTCTCAAGTTTCTGCATCAGTTACTTTCCTGACTTGCAAGTATTACTGTCTGACATTCAAATCCTCTAAATACACTTTCTCTTTTCCAAATCCAAACTCGATCTATGTTTGCGTTAATCCGGTCGTCTTACGACTACTTCTATCACGACTTGAAGTGCGATATGGTTCGAGAACACATGGGATTTCAAGTCAGCTGACTAGTCAGAACACAGTCAACTCTTGCAGACTATTTCTTGCAACGCAAGAGCTTCACTGTTAATCCATCCGGAACAGCTAGGCGAATGGCTGAAATTAGATATGGTTTCTGACATATGCTCTTTACATTCACTGCATTTCGGTTTACGTTATTCAACCTGTTCTTTGTTTTTAAAGACTGTATGATGAGTGTTGATGTGGACACAGACAGCTTTTGCTACAAGTAAACTGGTAACCGCGTAAAAGCCTAGTTACTAATGTGTATATGCGATATAACGGTACAAAGGCTAGTATAGAATCCATGTGAACATTTTAATGTCAATGGTAAACAATATCAAAATTTATCTGGAAAATACGAACAGAGATTTGCAAATACTCCCACAAGGCGAGTTTTAAACTGGTGCGAATACACCCAAACGAATACAAAGTGTAACGCAGTTAGTTACGAATTATAAAGTTTATCCAAACTATGAAATAAGTTCTGACAGTTAAACGGTTTCGTGTCACTTGTTATAAGTAACATAACGAAGCCCATTTAAACCCGATAGATAAATTATTCATCTGAATTTGTATAGATTAAAGAAACGGTACAGTGATAGGCTGAATAATTGACAATACTTAAGTCTTATTCTGATTTCAAATCGTGCGTGCGTAGATTTTTACCTTGCCAATCTACGATCATTTAAGAAATCACCCGTAACATATGACATAGAAGTAACTCCCTACAAAAATGTACACGCGCGTGTGTGTGTGTGTACATATATATATAGAGAGAGAGGGAGAGAGATAGACAGACAGGCTGGCGGACTGACACAGAGACATATATATGTGTGTGTGTGTGTGTGTGTATACATATGTTTATGCATTACACATACATATATGAGAGAAGTTACATGCGTATATTTAAAACCCTTCCAGTTCAAAAGTGAGGGTTAAACAAATTACTGCTTCACAAATGATTTCTATCTAATATAAACTGTTGAAAATGAAACTATGTATACGGACAGGTTTCTGGATGAAAGAAAGAAGCGAAAACATTCTAACAAGAAGAAAATGTTGTGTCAGCTAATCGCAAGAAACGTGAAGGAAGAACAAATGTCTGAAGGGCAAACAGCTGTATCGACAGAACACCGATAAAATACAGTACTAATAGTTTATGGATTTCACACTAACACACCTCCGCAAGATAGTTTTCAATCGCTGTCATAAACGATTCCAACCCGCTATGAATACGCAAAATGTTTTACAATGACATAAATCTATATCATAAACGAATTCAGAGGAAGAAAGTTACGAAAGTATAAATATTAAAATGCACGCAAATGAACACAGTCATATAAACACTGTGCAAACAGAAATCCCCCATTCAAATATATAACATATACCATAAGAATCATAAATCTACGTATGTTATAAAAATCTAGCATTTTCATATTCATACATACATTATTATGTTTACATTTATTAGGTAGTGGAACAAGGATAATACAAACAGGTACAGTACAATTCTATACTTTTGAGATGAGGAATTTATATTATGTATGCAGTTTACTTTACTGGTGCCCTCATCTTAGTTGTCGGTTTCACTACGTTTCGGTTGTGTACGCTCCAGCTTTCTTCAGTGCAGGCACCTAGATGTTCTGATTTCAGTACCGGATAAGACACTAAGGTAAATCACAAGATATCTGAAAAATCCTGGAGCCTACATAGTCAAGACGTAGTAAAACTAATAATGAAGATGATGACACTAGTCCGACTAATGTGAACGGTGTACATAATATAGGTATCACTTTATCGTTTAGAAATACACGTCACAGTACCTCGGGTTCAATCCCGATGTAAGGTTCCCTGGCAAAGTATCTTTTACAAAAGAATTGTGGCTGAAGTTTGTAGGCAAAATCCTATCCATTAAAGGAATTGTTTATGTCTTTGAGGAATTCTTTCTTGAACAAATGTCGGGGCTGTAAATAAATTCCGCCCCTTCTCTTGCAAAAATAAGAAGCACTTATAAAGGTGATGCGGCTCACTCTTCTAGAAAATAGCCATTGACACTTTTAGACTGAAGGATGACATCAACCAAGTGAGGTTAATAATCGGACATCAACTTTCGCTACAATCACAGCCCCACGTCTTCAATTAATATTGTGCATACATACATACATACATACATACATTCATACATACATATATAGTCATGCATACGCACATATATAAAGATATAAAGAAAACACTACAGTAGGGGCCGTTATATTTATTCAAATATATTCACTGTGTTCGTCTTCTGAACTTTTCTTGTTTTCCTGTTTTTGTTTTTATTTTTGATTTACCTGTGTGTGTGTGTGTGTGTGTGTGTGTGTGTGTGTGTGTATGTATGTATGTATGTATGTGTGTGTATGTATGTATACACACACACCTGCGTGTTATAGATATGTGTTTGTGTAGACACTTAATTGCGTTTCGTTTTCATTATTTTCGTGAAGCCTCTGTTTATTAAATATCAATTTACGAACTTTTTTTTTTCTCTCTTTATCTTATGTCCCTGACTCAACTCTTTTTCTAAAATATCCACCAGTTTTCAAGTCGGCTCTGAATATGTTCACCACCTTTAACTCTTCCCCTTGCTACTTTCCATTCGTCTATAGAACAGACATGAAAGAATAACAAAATTGCATTAATTTCCTAAAACCTTATTCCTAAAACCTTTTGGTACTCAGTCCTTCTTGTGACCGCATCCTATTTTGTTTGATATTTCATGCTTTTTTCGCCCAGAACATTCATATACAGCACTGAGGTAGCTCTATCCGATTCTCCAATGAAAGGACGGTAGTTGCTTAACCACATTCTCTTCCTGCATTTGTAATTGTATGAGAGAGAGAGGGATAAAGAGACAGACTGACAGAAAGCAGAGAAAGAGAGAGGTGGAGGCCGGAAGAATGTGAGTTGCACTGGTGCATCAGAATTAGTTGGTGCACTTGAACTGATTTTGCAGTATTTACTTTAGTGATTTCCTGTCAAACATTCAAAGACAAGATTGACTAACCTTTTCATCTCTCTTGGCACCAATCATAGCTTATATCAAATAACTTAGAATATAGAGTAGGAATAGTTTACATCAAATAGCCCCATTCGTCTCTGCTAGAAAAGAATCGAATCCCAACGAGGGGATTCTATGTGATAACGCGATTTGCAAGAAATTGCAATAATCTCACTCAACTCCGCTGTACTATCTAAAAGAAGGAAGAACACAGTGGACAGTGGTAGTCTTAGATACACTACGTGGGGAAAAAAAAAAACAAACGATGGGATGTTCACAACTGAAATGTTTTTCATCACGTACATGCTTTATATTTCGGAGTTCAATATCGGTTTTGCATCAACAAAAACAATACCAAAAATATCTTTTATCGTTTAATTGTTTCAGTCATGAGACTGTGGAATGTATCGATCTTAGTGCTAGTTTTTTTTTAAATCCTGGGACTTGTTTGATTGGACTCTTTTGCCGAACGGCTAAAAATAAACAAACCAGCACCGGTTGTCAAACGGTGGTCACACACACACACACACACATACACACATACACACATACACACACACGCACACGCACACACAGACACACAAACACACACAGCATGGCCGTACTCTAATGACTGAAAC
>NC_068987.1:68817938-68819411 GCF_001194135.2 Octopus bimaculoides | reverse complement strand
TATATATATATATATATATATATATATGACAGGCTTCTTTCAATTACCGTCTACCAAATACTCTCACAAGGCATTGGTTGGCCCGAGAATATAGTAGAAGACACTTGTGCAAGGTACCCATGCAGTGAGACTGAACTCCAGCCCATGTGGCTGGGAACCAAGTTTCTTACCACACGACCACACCTGTTAATGTTAGAAATGAAATATGGGCGGTATCTAGCTTTCGTTAGTGTCAGCGTGGTAAATATATATCAACGGTAAATTTTCCCTTCGTGTTTAATATTAGATTACTTCATGTTATATAAGCAACGTCACGCATATCCTAGTCACAAGTCTGAACAAGTTTTCGTAGTTGCTGAAGCCCTCGTGCAAAGTAACTCAAAGTGTAGGGAACTGTTGTACATTAGGCAGTTGTTTATGTACAGTTCGCGTGAAGGTGTCCTATAAAAGAGTACAAAAATAATACATGAAATGGGATCGAACTGATAACTGATTTTACGAAAGTATTACTTAAGTAGCCATATGTTCTCGCTCTTCGTCTATCGCTCTCTCTTTTTCTTATATTCATACATACATATGTGTCTACATATTATGTATATGTTTACGTTTGTGTTGAAATGATTTAAGATGCAAAGATAAAAAATCTTTAGATTGGTGCTAATTAGGTGAAAGTTCATTTAGAGTTGAGTGTATCATCTGAGAAATCAGAATTGAATCTCTAGTGGGAACACATTACCGATGGGACGGCTTTAGTGTGCTTCCGGCTATCTCATATAAAATGGAAAGGCAATGCAGTCAGCCAAAGCCGGCCTGTGAAGTACAGCTTCTTTGAATTTTTACCCTGAGGTAGAGAGCGTATCCGCTCCTGTCTCTTGATAAAGCTTTGAATTTTTTTTTATAAACTTTTTATATCCCTGCACCGGGATTTTATATAGCTTGAGAGTAAAGAAACACTATTTGATTGAATAGAAGGAAAGAGATGAGACCTTATGAAAGCCATTCTTTCTAATGTCAGTTCATGTTGTTGTTCTTGTGATTTTTTCTTGTTTCTGTCATTGTTGTTGTTGTTGTTGTTTACTCACCAACGGTATACATTTCCTGTGGTGTGTGATTTTGCGATTCTTTTTGAAGTACATAAATTTGGGGCACTTGTGAAATACATGAATGTGAGTAACCTTTCAAATGTAGAATTAAAGCAATATCGCTTCTGATCACATTTATGGTGCAATATTAAAGACTAAATTTAATCTCCTTGAGTATCGATCACTTTTGAAGTATTTTTGTGTTATTCACTTTTGATACACTATATATTGATACAAATAAAAGAAAACTTACTATCAGAGTTTGAAGTGAAGCTGTTAGGTTTTATATCATATCAAATTTCCCTGTCACCTTAAACCTAATACTCTTCCTGTTTCTTTCTTTTTCTTTCTTTTCCTCTCTCTTTCCTTTTTTTTTTTTTTTTTTTTTTTT
>NC_068987.1:68816779-68817916 GCF_001194135.2 Octopus bimaculoides | reverse complement strand
AAAAAAAAAAAAAAAAAAGAAAAATTAAAAGAAAAAAGACATTGAATATAACCAAAACCATACTTCAGGAACTGATAGAGGCTCGTTTGAATTTTCTTTGACAAATCGTCACTAGAAATTAGTAAATGGGCCTAAGAAGATTTGTCAGGAATACGACCTCAATCGAACAGCAGTTAAATCTCCCGACTGGACGTATCTGAACTT
Source organism: Octopus bimaculoides (assembly GCF_001194135.2). Taxonomy (NCBI): domain Eukaryota; kingdom Metazoa; phylum Mollusca; class Cephalopoda; order Octopoda; family Octopodidae; genus Octopus; species Octopus bimaculoides. The sequence goes on along the minus strand of NC_068987.1, from coordinate 68,817,712 downwards.
CACGAATTTAACCAATAGATCAGTTTATTGTGCATTTGCTTATCAGCAAGTGACCATTAAAATAAGTTCGCCACTAGCATTTGATGTATCTTCCATACAAACGTCAACTACATCTGCTGTTGAATGAATGAACGATTTGACAGAGCACAAAGACATCCTTTCCCTTAGAAATTCTACATCAAAAAGTTGGCTGTGTACTCTCATGTATTCTCTTGAATAAATATGAGAACGCTATAGAGACTAAATCAAAAGTAGCTTAAGCTTAAATTTATATGTGTACTCACAGTTTAGTATATACACGAACATACATAACTATATTTCTCAACGTGTATGTATCTGTGTCTACCATTTACACATCCTCTCGCCTCCTCTTCTTAATATATATATATATATATATATATATATATATATCTTCTAAGATTTAAACAACTTACTTATTAATTTATCTCGGTCCCATGTCCCGCCTCCCCATCTCTAACTACTTCATTTTTCGCATGTTTGTGAGTGTATATTGTTGTGTTGTGTTGCGCCGTGTATGTGTGTGCGTGTGTCTGTGTGTCTGGCTGTGTGTGCGTGTGTACATATGAGAAATCTTTCACTGATTCTTTCTTTATTAATAGTTAGGATCTTGTTCAAAACGGGGGCACCAATTTTCATTTATGTTTTATGTAGTGTTTTTGGTACCGAAAGACTTTCAAACTTCGTATACTTATCTATTTTGTGTTATAGAACAGAAATAAATTTTTGTATTCGAATTTATTTCATGTAAAAATTGTCTTATTTCGATAATTTCAACCAATCACTGACAAGTATTCAGCTGTTTACACTTACTCCTTTGGAAGTTTAAGCGGTGTAAAGCGTATTTAATCTCCATTACTTCTGACATTTTTCAGAAGCAACACACGTGTGTTCGTTTTCCCTAACCCTAACCCT
>NC_068987.1:68814388-68816544 GCF_001194135.2 Octopus bimaculoides | reverse complement strand
ACCCTAATTGACTTGCTCCTTCCCTCAAAAACCATGCCTTGTGCCTATAATAGAAAGGTTTATTAGCTACTGCCAATATGCTTCAGCCATTTTTTGACAAGGAAATAATAATTTTATCACCGCGAGAATCGTTTGTTTACATAGTCAGCAGTTAATGTCTTCGGCTGAATGGACGTCAGTCATTGGTTGAAATTACAGAAATACGACAACTTTAACATGAAATAACTTGCGATGTACGTTTTTTTGTTAAGAAGACTAAGAGAAAAAGATGTTTTATATTACACATTCTACCAGTGTCCCAAGTTTCAAAGTGTTTCGTTAAGAAAATACTGGTGCCCCCGTTTTGAACTAGATCCAATAGTTATCGTTACTATGGTTTCTCAAGGCGGCGACCTGACACACCAGGTAAAATGCATAGCGGCATTTCTTCCATCTTTATGTTCCGAGTTCAACTTCTGCTGAGGCCGACTTCGATTTTCATCCTTTCATCATTTCGAAGTCGAAGAAATAAGTACCAGTTAAGCACTGGGGTCGATCTAACCTCCTCCCACAAAATTTCAGGTCTTGTGCTTATAATAGAAAGGATTATTATGACGTACCGTTTCTGGCAAACAATATACAGTGAGAGGTAATGAAAATCTTGTATGTGGTTGTTCTACCTGTTAGAAACTGCAGAGAAATCCAATCCATGCCGCCTCTAAAAGATGAAATTGGATAATGTTAACTGTCAAGAATAGAAGACAGTGTAACTATGGCTACATGGCCTTTCATTATAGAAACGCCCTCCCAGAGCTGATCTTGGGCTAAAAAGCCCAGCGACAACATAGAATACAAGCAACATACTTTTGTGTGAAGTATCTGGTGTTATATGTAACTAATGTCATTTTTTCTGCGTGGTTGGCCCAGAAATTCAGCCTGAAAATATTCCCATGCCACGTACGTTCCTTCGATTTCCAACAAAATCCTCATATTGTGCAAAAGATAGGGGAAAAAATTCATGACCAACTATAATCCTCTGCATATAAGAGTATATTTATTGCATAGATAATTACAAAAGTTGTAAAAATATTACCAAAATGCAGATAAATACTAAACAGCTATACACATAATTATTCATTGAAGAGATTAATTGCAGAAGTGTTTAGGCTAAAATAAGCTAAAATGTTGTTGAAATATATCAATAAGATATTTTGTAGAGGTCTTAACCTTACTTGTCTTCCGAAAGACCTCACTGCATATTGCTGCTAATATTTTGAGTAGGTGTTTGCAAGATCGGCCAAGAAGTCGGTGAGAAAGCGAATAGTCTTACATGAACAATAAACATTAATGCATTAATAGTATTATAGATTTTTCCAGCTAACTTCCCACAACGCTGTGTCATTTCCAGTCACGTGGAAGAATCCTTTCGGTTATCTCATGCCTTACTCACATGACCTATGACAGCTTGAGGTATGGATCCAAACGCTAGAACTTGATCCAGCACCACCTGCACATTATAATCTCTCTTCTTCCTTGTTCCTTATGTGGAACTACCAACGAATAATCCCCAGCCAATAAAGAAACATTGGCAAGCGAGATGGAGATGGAGATGAAGATGGAGATGAAGGAGAACAACAGCAGTGACGATGACGATGACGACGACGACGTCGTCGTCGTCGTCGTCGTCGTCGTCGTCGGCGGCGGCGGCGGCGATGACGAAGATGTGAATTGAAACATTTCCAAAGTTTTCCAAGTCAATAGCTTTTACAAACGTGCAACAACAAGGACGACGACGACGACGACAAGGAAACAGTATAAACAACAACAGCAAATATAAAATGTTATTACATGATAATCCTCATGCACATCACAGGAATATATTCACAATTCAGACAATAATAAAGCTTCTCCCGCCACTATATCCTGCTCCTCGCCATCATCAGTACTCACTCGTCTCCTTCAGCCTAATTCCTCTCTCTTTCTTCTTCCACATCATCATCATCATCAGCAGCAGCAGCAGCAGCGTTATCACCACCCTCATCACCATCACCAATACCACCACTACCACCACCACCACTACTACCACCACCACCACTACTACCATCTCCACCACTACTACCACCGCCGCCAGTACCGCCACCACCACCACCACCAACAACAACAACAACAACAACAAC
>NC_068987.1:68812538-68814335 GCF_001194135.2 Octopus bimaculoides | reverse complement strand
ACCACCACCACCACCACCACCAACAACAACAACGACTCCGCCGCCACCGTCGTCGTCGTCATAGCCATCATCAATACGACAGCAGCAAGAACAGCAAAGTAACAACAAATCTATCAAAACAAACAATAACACTGCTCTAAAGTAGTTTCAAAGATCTCGCAACTTTATTTCAACTTCTACAGGTCAAGAAAGAGTGATATCTGTTTTTGCCACTTTCCCATTTTGACCTTCCTTTATCCTCTCCACATTGCTCTTCCTTGCAAGATCTGGCCTCTGTTGGGCTCTACTGAAATTTAGTCTTATTAAGAAGCAGAAGTAGGAGAAAATCATTGGTTTGGCAAGGAATATTTTCGAATATGAAGTATCGACCAGAATGAAATCGACTCTCCGCACGAAAGCTCCCCTCCTTCGCTATATTGAATTGTTTTTCTTATTTTCTCTTCATCTATTTGTCCATTTATTCCCATTTCTCAGTTTTTCTCTCTTTCCACTTCTCTCCACGTCTGTCTCTCATTAACTTGCTTCCTCTGTTACGTTCTCTTTCGGTAAACTCCGTGTACTTTCTCTCTTTTTCTGTTTTATTATTTTTTCCCCCTATATCTGTCCCTTCTCGAACTCATTTTCTTTCTTCTACTTTATTCTTTCATTTTTCTGTCTTCTATTCTAACTCGGTCTTTCTTATTTTGTCTTTGTTTTCTGTGTGTTTTGCGCCCTCTTATTTAGCAAACGCTAATTCATAATTTTCTGACTCCACGTTATTAATAGTCATCCTTTCTTTCTCTCTTCAGTTCTCTCCCTCTCTCAATCACTATCTTTTTTCATAAATACATTGTCCATCTCAGTACATATATATATATATATATGTATGTATGTATATATGTATACGTATAATTTTCATTTCATTTTCTCTTGCATTTTTATTTATTTGTTGTTGACTCGTGTTCAATACTCATCTGCGTTTATCTTATTCGTACATCTTACTTACCTAACACTGCTTTCTCTATCTTTCTCACTGTCTCTTTCTATTCATTCACTCATTCACTCACTCATTCATTCATTCGTTCGTTCGTTCGTTCGTTCGTTCATCGTTTCTTTCTTCCTTTCTTTCTTTCTTTCTTTCTAGTTTTTCCCCTCTTACTAAAACTTTCCTTGTCAGACATTTTAACAAACACTTAGCCAAACAATAACATGAAACCCACTTTGGCCTACTTCCCTTCTTACAATAAAAGGTAACATTCACCTTTTCATACGCATTCGCAGCTCTTCTAATCTCTTGCCCTTGATTGCCTTTTCTTCTCCCTCCTCCTTTTTCACCCTCATCATCATCATCATCATTGATTTGAGTCTCCAAAGACGATCTTCTTTCATAATCCTTCCTTTTCATCTCCCCCTCTGACACAATACTTCTTTGCGTTTACTGCTCTCTCTCTCTCTCTCGCTTTCTCACTCACTCTCTCTCTCTCTCTTTCTGTAATGCACACTATCTGCAGCTTCACCTATACGTATCGTCTTTCTTCTCATTCTGTCATCTCACTCCCTCTCTCTCTTTTCTATCTATCTATCTATCTATCTATCTATCTATCTATCTATCTATCTATCTATCTATCTATCTATCTACCTGTTTGTCTATATGTATGTGTATGCATGTATATGTGTTTGTGTGTGAGTGTATGTGGGTGAGTGTAGAGAGAGAGAGAGAAAGAAAGAGAGGCGAGGAAGACAGAGTACGAGAGTTTGCATATACATATATGTGTGTGAATATATATATATATATATATATATATATATATATATATA
>NC_068987.1:68811665-68812264 GCF_001194135.2 Octopus bimaculoides | reverse complement strand
ATATATATATATATGTATATACATACGTATGGTCTGTGTGAATATGAGAGCGCATGCGCATGTGGCTCTGAAACTCTATCTGTCAGTCTTGCCTGCCTGGCTTCTGATGTCTTCTATTTCTATTAATTCGCTGTATTCACTTCACACCTGCGTAGTTTCCTATGAAGATTTCTATACTCACTTTGAAAGTTCCCCACTTTTTTCTTTGTACTGAATAATTTGCTGCTGGCGGTCTAGCAGAGTTCAACAAACATAGTATTTGGCAACTTGGCAACAGACCAAAAGCAATGTGTAACTCCTCTACAGCTGGCACCTACATGACCTGGCCAGATATCTTATGAGATTGCAAAACAACTGCCAACATTTCAAGGATGTGACTTGTAGATATATTCCTTAGAGTGCTTCATAGATAGAGTACTTAATTCAAAGGAACATTTCCAGAATAGATTCTTAACCGAACTATGATAGAGAACAGTCGTATTTTAGAGCATTGCTTTTGTGAGAAAATAAAAAGAACTGCAAGACATTTATTTTCTTCGTGTATGTGTATGCGTGTGTGATATATATATATATATATATATACATGAATAGATACGCAC
>NC_068987.1:68810131-68811324 GCF_001194135.2 Octopus bimaculoides | reverse complement strand
TAGATAGATAGATAGATAGATAGATAGATAGATAGATAGATAGATAGACAGACAGACAGACAGACAGACAGACAGACAGACAGACAGACAGACAGACAGACAGACAGACAGAGTTATATATTTAAAGCGATGGGATATTTATAACGTTATGGATAGCTGAAATGATCAGTTAATTTTGAGGCAACAGGTTTGTCAGACAAAAACTTTAAACAAAAAAAAAAAGAAACAAAAAAGAAACAAAGAAAGAAAAATGAAAGAAACTAAGCCAAAAGGATACATTGGTGGCTAGGACACAAATAAGTTGATGAAGTATTAACTTTACACGACTAATATCCTCCTTGATTCGATAATTTAATGATTCTTTAATAATTATTTAAAAAAATATTCTTAAATATATTAAAGACTATTCTATAATATATTATTTAATAAGTGGTTGTTAAAAAGCTGCTTCGAAATAATTTTATAATTCTGAAGAACAACATTTCAAAGTAAACACTGAAGCGTTGTTACTCTATGCTGACAGTGGTATCAAATTTATTGTGAAATCCCAGTCTTTACAATATGTAATACACATGTATCCGCAGAGATATATAAAGGCATACATGTGCGTGCTTAGTGTGTGTATCGTGAAGATAAAATTGACTGGGATTTCACGACAAATTTGCCTCTACTATGAGCATAGATTCAGACCAACATTAATTCCTTCAGTTATTCTTAAAAGTGCTTTCTACTATAGGCACAAGGCCTGAAATTTAGTGCGTGTGTGTGTGGTGGGGGAGCTAGTCGATTACCTCGACCCCAGTGTTTCACTGGTAATTAATTTATCGACCCCGAAACGATGAAAAGCAAAGTCGACCTCAACGGAATTTGAACCGCTAAGCATTTCGTCCAGCGTGCTAACGATTCTGCCAGTTGACCGCCTTAAAGTGCTTTAAAATAATAAGTGTTTTAACATCTCTTTGTGAGTACACACTTTTAAATTTTATATACATATATGATATACATACGAGTACACTTACTTTCTGTATACGAACGTTTATATGTATGTGCGTATATATGCCTATATGTGTCTTTGTGCGTATGCGACTGTGTGTGTATGTCTGTGCGTGTGCGTGTATGACGCATTCTTTCTCAAGACTGTGAGATTTTATGTTTAAGATTATGTATGTGTTCGAACTTACGCCTGTGCGCAC
>NC_068987.1:68805749-68810121 GCF_001194135.2 Octopus bimaculoides | reverse complement strand
TATATATATATATATATATATATATATATATATATATATATATGCGTAATGTGTTTGTAATGGGGGAACCTTATTTTTGCCATCATCTACTCTAATACCCTCAACATTATAATTGGCAATATTCTAATTGACACTAACTCATAAAAAAAATCGACCTAATTAATTATTTCCTCCACATTTCTTCTTCATCTTTTTCAATCGACATCATATTTTATGTATTTTTTCATTCACTTATTTGTGGAAGTCTATTGTTCTTGAAGAAGACAGCGGAACATAGGGAGAAGAGCGTATGTGTGTATATGTGTGTGTGTGTGTGTGTGCGTGTGCGCGTGCGTGCGTGTATAAACACACGCACATGCACAAACGAACGCGCGCACACACATATGCGTGTGGCCTCAGTTTGTCTCTATATGTGAGTGTGTGATTGTGCATTTATATGTAGTTATGCATGTATATGTATATGTATGAATATAACTATGTATGAATGTGTATGTATATATGCATGTACATATGTGTATACGTATGCATGTATGTATATGTATGTACATATGTATGTACGTATGTATATTTGTATATATATATTTATATATATATATGTATGCATGTATGCATGTATGTTTGAATGTATGTATGTATGTATGTATGTATGTATGTATGTATGTATGCATTAATGTGCACATGTATATGAATATGAGTGTATGTATATATATGTAATGAATGTAAGTTTGTAGGTCTGCTTTATCAAGGTTGATTAACTTTAAAGAACAAGAAGAATATCTCCACAAATTCCTCCCATGACCCTCACATTCACCATCGCTAATTATGTAGCCGTTGCAATCTGCATCCACAACCACCATTGCCATCATCAGTTGTAGCTCATTAATTTGTTTAGTTTTTAATTGTTTAGTTAAGTTGCCTGACAAATATTTGTCATTCTCTTGTGCGCTGAGCAAGAGAGTGAGAATGAGGACGAATGAAATAGCTAGAGAGAAATTGAAGGTCAGAGAGAGAGGGAGAGAGAGAGAGAGAAGTGATTGAGAGAAATGCAAAGGATCAAAAGGAGAAACCGATCGGGTAACAGAAGTAATGGCTTCGAGTAGAGAACGAAATACATCATAATAGCCGATGGGAAAATATTGAGGCGCGAAGCATTCTATAAGTATTACTGTAGAGACTCACATGCGTAATATAGTGAGTTGCGATGTAGACTAAATGATTTTTCGCCAGTTTCATAGACAATAATTCTCTCTATGAGTATTTATAATCTGTACAGAAGCAAAAGAGATAACTCTTTAAGATTAGATGACTGACTTGTTTGGAGAATATAGACTATGGCCATTGGAACGTATGTAATCTTCAATAGAAGCTACAGTAGAAGCTGTAGTGAAACTACCTCCCGCCATTAGATACAAACTACTATCGCCATTATTGACTCTCTTTCTAGCTGCTGTAATAATACACATACACATACATACTTTTCTTTGTACGACGGCCTGTCTTTGATTATGTTCTTATATGCCGCATTCACACTCACTCACAGACATACATCTTTAACGCCACAATAAATATCTCTGTTATTCATCTTATACGGTTGTGGTCTTTCATTACTGGTCATCTATGTTATCGTCGCATAACATATCATGTATATCATCCATCGATATATAATTCTGTGTTCGACCGTGCGACGCGTTTAAATAAAAGGAGTCCTGTTTTTCCATTCGTCACCATTTCTCCCTTTTTGAGTTCGCACGGTCGTCCCTTACAGGCTTTGTGGTTAGAGTGTTGGATTCATGATTGTAAGATTGTTATTTCGATTCCTGGACCGGAATCTTGTGCAAAAGACTTCATTTCACATTGCTCCGGTGCACTCAGCTGGCAGAAATGAGTAATCCTGCTACGGACCGGGGTACCATCCAGGGAGAGAATATACACGACAGAAACCGGGTGGCGGGCCCTATGAATTAATACTCGGGAAGGATCCATGTCCTTTATCCTATATAAATATGTATGAATATGTGCGTTTGTTTGTTTGTGTGTGTGTGTGTACATAAATGCATGCATACGTAAATATACATACGTACATACATACACACATTCATATATACATACGTATATACATACATACGTATATATACACATATACGAGAGAGAGAGAGAGGGGGAGGGAGAGAGACAGCAGACAGATGTGACGTTGATTATGAACGTCGAAAGTACGACAGAGCAAAAAATATTACAAAGAGACACTTTTGATACTAAACTTAAATAAATTCTGAAGGATCTCATATTTAAGTTAAAACTTTTCGATCAACTGGGACTACACAAGTAGTTAGAAGATAAAACCTTCCTCTACACCTGTGATATATAATTAAAAAAAAAATCTAAATAGCAACGTGATAACTTCAATAAAGAGTAACTAATTCTGTTAGAGACGGTGGGTTGTCAGGCATGCTCTTGTACCACGGCAGAAACAGTGCAATGTGTGAAAAGGGATGAACGTGGAAGTTAGGGAAAACTATTTTATGTTGTTTAAACATTACTTAAAATAAAGATAAATATAGTCGCTTCTACTTTTGGCACAAGGCCGGATATTTTGCGGGGTAGTGGGGACTAGTTCATCACATCAACTCTACTGCCCAACTGCGTTTATAAAATAAGTACCAGTGATTAACTGTTAATTACTCTAGCAACCCCGAAAAGATGAAAGGTAAAGGAAACTTCGACGGAATTTGAACTCGGAAGAAAATCCGCTAGATAATTTTTCTCTAGTGCGCTAACAATTCTGCTAGTTCACCGACTCAAAGATATAAATACAATAAAAGTAGAAATAAGTCTTACTGGTTATGCTACTTGTACGCATGCGTAGTAAGTTATGGAATTAGGCAAGACATGTGTCTATTTCACAATGTGACTCTTTATAGGTTTCTGTTTTGTTTTGGCGTCGAAAGTATTTATTTATATAGAAAGATTGAATAGGGGTATATGCGCAACTTCACTCTTTCTCTCTTTATATTTCACTTTTCTTGTGCTAATGGATAAATGTAATTATGTTTGCTGTACGTTATGAATGAATTTACGTAGTTTTGTCTAACATTGTCTTTTCTGAGCATGCGTGAGCAGATGCCTCTGTATGTATATATATATGTGTATGTGTGTGTGTATGTGTGTGTGTACGTGCGTGCGTGTTTTTGTATTTGCATGCTTGTGTGTGTGTGTGTATGTGTGTTTCCATGCGTGTGTGTACATGTATATGTTATCATGTATGTGAGTGAGAGATGGTGCATGTAAATGTCTATGACAAAATGTGAGGCAATTTGTTGATAAGCTTCTTCACAAAATAATTCTACACATATACCCTCAGAGTACACACACACACACACACACACACACACACACACACACACACAAACACAAACACACACGCACACACATACACACACGCGCGCGCACACATACACATACACATACTCGCACGCACGCACTGTTATGTGTGTATGTGTTTTTATGCGTTTGTATGCATGTGCATGTGATAGACATATGCACATATTATGCATGTGTATATCATCATGTGTCGCCTTACTGCATGTGTCAGAGAGCGCCTAATTTGTTTAGCAATCGGCTGTTTACAGAATGTGAGCTTACATGAGGCGCGTGTCATATGCAATATACAATAAACTCATAATCTATATAATGTAATAGAATATTTCGGTTTCTAAGGGTATCTTAGCTATTTCGGCTGTTAGTAAGTTTGTCAAGTATACTGCCCAATTGAATCAACTAGCACGGACTTATAGTAGTGGAGCTAACCGCTCTGTGTGATGGAGTAGGTATCTGTTGATAATATATAATGGTAGTTTTTGCAAGCAACTCATATATTAAAGCATGCAGATGCATACATCTCTGTTTCGCTCTAAATAGGCAGTTTCTTCTTCAAACATTCACACACGCACACTACACCACACTACATGACACATACACACAGAAATACACGTCATTTCGATCACATTAATGTTGAGTTCGAATCATCTATAGGAAAATTGGTTTAGCATGAGAATAAAGCATGTCTTTCTGTGGTCCGCTCGAAATCGGCAAGAAACAGTAGCGGCATTTGTCCTTCAAATCACGCATTAAAGTTTGTAGAATTGTAGGATATTCTACAGAACATAATCGTAGAAATACAGAAGGATGCGATGGTCATTGTTGGAATATACTTGATAATGAGTTTGCTCGAATAAGACAAATATAGAGCTACAGAAAATAAGCCATCTATGAGGGACGAATGTTTCAAGACATAGAAGTTGAAACATGGCATTTCATTTATTTCACACACACACACACACACACACACACACACACACACACACACACACACACA
>NC_068987.1:68804796-68805404 GCF_001194135.2 Octopus bimaculoides | reverse complement strand
ATATATATATATATATATATACGACATGCTTCTTTTAGTTTCCGTCTGCTAAATCCACTTACAGGGCTTTGATCGGTACGAGGCTATAGCAGAAGACACCTGCCCAATAAAATAAAGGTACTTTAATAACAAAGGTGCCAAGGTAGAGTCGGAGATAGCACACCTGTGTATTAACAATGTATACCGACACTTATTAAAGCAAATACGGATAGATCAATCACAAGCGTAGACCAAAAACACCGAACGTAAACGCGGAATTCCACAATAGTATATCCTGCTATGCAGTTCTCGGTCTACTGTAGCCTCCAGATCCAACGCAGTGAAGGTTCCGAATATGGTAAAGTAAGTAATGTATGTGCCGGTATTTCAAAGGGTCAGCCTTGTCACACTGTGTCACGCTGAGTATCTCCGAGAACTACGTTAAGGATACACGTGTCTGTGGAGTGCTCAGCCACTTGCACGTTAATTTCACGAGCAGGGTGTTCCGTTGATCGGATCAACTGGAACCCTTGACGCTTGACGTCGTAAGCGATGGAGTGCCAACACACACACACACACACACACACACACACACACATATATATATACATATACATACATACATACAT
>NC_068987.1:68803698-68804090 GCF_001194135.2 Octopus bimaculoides | reverse complement strand
TGTGTGTGTGTGTGTGTGTGTGTGTATGTGTGTGTGTATGTATGTGTGTGTGTATGTGTGTGTGTCTGTGTGTGTGTGTGTGTGTGCGTGCGTGCGTTTACTGTAGCACTTGTACATATTTGTACTCAACGGCCTTAATTTCTTTCATTTTAACAGTCATTTTTCGTGTTTTGTAATTCCTCTTCATATTTTTGTATCCGTTTAGCTAAACACCAATCCTCTGGAATTCTTTTTCTGTTCCTCTTTTACGCAACAGTAGTGTTTATATTCGGCATCAACCGAATGGATTCCACCAGACTTGGAGAGGCAATGACTGTTGTAGACACTACTCTTAACAATATATATATATATATATATATAAACACACACACACACACACACACACACACACA
>NC_068987.1:68801381-68803174 GCF_001194135.2 Octopus bimaculoides | reverse complement strand
CCAGACCGGGCGTTGTGAGTGTTTATTGAGCAAAAACACATAAAGCTCCACGAGGCTCCGGCAGGGGGTGGTGGCGAACCCTGCTGTACTCTTCCACCACAACTTTCTCTCACTCTTACTTCCTGTTTCTGTTGTGCCTGTAATTCAAAGGGTCAGCCTTGTCACACTGTGTCACGCTGAATATATCCCCGAGAACTACGTTAAGGGTACACGTGTCTGTGGAGTGCTCAACCACTTGCACGTTAATTTCGCGAGCAGGCTGTTCCGTTGATCGGATCAACTGGAACCCTCGACCTCGTAAACGACGGAGTGCCAACAACAACATTAGTCTACCTTCCTTAACACCTATAAACTAGATGGTCATGCTTTTGATCATAAGTCAGCTCAGTTAAGACTGACCGCGGGCTAAACAACAACTACAGCAACAACACCTTCACAGTTAAAAGAAGTGTCCTATGACGAGGTAGAGAGAGATATTTAAGGGACGATAGGATTAAGTGAAAGTGTCACTGTAAATCCTATTGGCTGCGGATAATCGTCACCAGTAGTGCGATTAAGATTATAGCTAGCTTCCTACCACTCACTTTGATTCATTCTCTTATTATCTCCCCTTTGTTTACACACACACACACACATACAGCCACATGCACGCACGCTTTCTTTCCCTCTCTCTCTATCTCCTTTCTCTGTACCTCCACTGAAAGTAGTCCGACAACTACAGCAAAGCCGACAACTACAACTCCCATAAGGATGCATAATTAATTAATTCATTAAAACACAAGATAAATTGAAAAAAAGAACTTCAACGGTGTCAATGTCTAACCAAAATGACAAGAAAATGATGTGTGTGTGTGTGTGCGTGTGTGCGTGCGTGTGTGTGTGTGTGTGTGTGAAAGAGCATGGTTCAATGGTCAGAGCGTCGGGATTACAATCATGAGATTGTGAGTTCGATTCCTGGACCGGGTAGTGTGCTGTGTTCACATTTTAATCGGAAGAAGAGCGTTTATGTGGATTTTGGGATGTAATAAAAAGCAACCGAATTCTATCGGCACATTCTTCTACTTTCGAAAGGGGTGGGGGTGGGGTGGCACATTTATTTACCATTGATTAAAACAGACACACCTGCATATACAAAAAAGAAGGAATTGTCTCGGCTGGAACGAGTTTGATCGTGGTTCTGTTTGACTCGAGTTGATTTGGAGTAAAACGGAAACAGCTACATAGGCATCACTGAGAGCTGGATGAAAAATCGTGACTAGAAAGATGTAGAAGCCAGAAAGGAAATAGAAACAAAGAGTTAAGTAACACACAAAGGCACACACACATTGACATAACCGTATTGGTGAAGACGTTATATAGTTTCAGTTTCAATCCCAATACGCGGCACATGGGCGACTATCTTCTATTATATACCCGAGGCAATCGATCCCTAGTGAATAAATTCGGTATACGGAGGGGTGTATTATGTGCATACATGTGTCTCTTTGGTTCTGGTTCGGTGGTTCTTTTAGAAAAACGTACCCAATAAAAATGGTAGACCATTCGAAAATAAGAACCCGCGGCTGATTTGAACGGTTAATGCAGTCGCGGCGGTATCCCTGCATGACCGCACTCCAATGTGTGAAAGAAAACAACAAAAAATATATACACACACTCACACTTAATGTGTGTGTGTTTGTATGTATGTATGAGCGTGTGTGCGCACATATACACACGCTTATGTAAATATATATATATATATATATATATATATAAATATTCATAAAGATAGATAGATGGATCCACACACACAC
>NC_068987.1:68800312-68801015 GCF_001194135.2 Octopus bimaculoides | reverse complement strand
ATTTTCTTGTTTTTCTTGTTTTTCTTTTTTCATTTGCTTATTTATTATTAAGTTTTGCTTTTATTAGAAGAAAAGGTCAGACAAACTCAGAAATATACTAAACGGACGACGACGATTTTAGATAAAGATTAAGAAAGAAAATAAAGAAAGAAATAAAGAAAGAAATATGAACAAGCAAAGAAGAAAAGAAAAAAATAAAAGAATAGTAAGAAAGAAAGAAAGCTGGAGATGAACTACCGAAATTATCGTCTGTCTCGGACGTGTTTCCAATGTTTGTCAGTGCGGGTGGTGTGGTAAGCAGGGTGTGCTTAAAATAGGTCTTCTTTTCCTCTTTTATAGCATCTTATCAATGCTATCTTTTATATCACGTGCTACTCCTACCTTTTAAACTTCTCTCCCGATCCTTACACCCCCACCTCTATTATCTCACTTTGATCTTATGCTCTTTAGCTTTTTCTTTTTAGCTCTACCTCTGTGGTAGATTCTTTCCTCTCTCTGTCAATCTTTCTGGATGTCTGGCTATCTGTTTATCTGCCTATCTCTCCCTCTCTTTTTCCTTTTGTCTCTCCTTTTTCTCTGTCCCTGTGTGTGTGTGCGTGTCTATCTGTCTGTCTATATGTTTCTGTTTCTATTTCTGTTTCTGTCTCCCTCTCTCTCTCTCTTGCTCTTTCTCTATCCTCTCTCTCTCTCTCACTCTCTCTCT
>NC_068987.1:68799865-68800302 GCF_001194135.2 Octopus bimaculoides | reverse complement strand
CTTTCTCTATCCTCTCTCTCTCTCTCTCTCTCTCTCTCTCACACACACACTTTCTTTCTTTCTCTCTTTCTCCTAGCCTCTCTGTCCCGCAAAGATCTTTCTCCCACTATCAATTACTCTCCTGTTTTATCTCATTAGTCCTCTTAATTATGTATGTCTTTCCTTCAGTCTGACATGATCTTCCTTCACTCACTGCATGTATACGCATATGCAAGTATAACATGTATACACACGCACACATGTATAAATGTATAACATGTATAAAATATAACATGTACGTTCGCCATGATGGATCACTAGCCACTACACATTCTTTATTTTCTCTCCTGGTTTTATTCTGTGTTCCTTTCTGTGGAAGAGCGTAGGCTCGAAACGTTAAAGCCTTTTTCACTTCCCGAGCGTTAAACTATTACATCTGTATATATATATATATATAT
>NC_068987.1:68797014-68799693 GCF_001194135.2 Octopus bimaculoides | reverse complement strand
TATAGGCGTAGGAGTTGGTGTGTGGTAAGAAGCTTACTTCCCAACCACATGGCTCCGGGTTCAGTCCCACTGTGTGGCACCTTGGATAAGTGTCTTCTACTATAGCTTCGGGCGGACCAAAGCCTAGTGAGTGGATTTGGTAGATGGAAACTGAAAGAAGCCTGTTATATATATATATATGTGTGTGTGTGTGTGTGTATGTATGTATGTATGTATTTGTGTGTCTGTGTTTGTCAACCTGCCATCGCTTGACAACCGATATTGGTGTGTTTGCCTCGTCGTAACTTAGCGGGTCGACAGAGGTGACCGATGGAATAAGTGGTGGGCTTACAAAGAATAAGTACTGGGCTCAATTAATTCGACTAAAAGGTAGTGTTCCAGCATGGCCGCATTCAAATGACTGTATATATATATATATATATATATATATATATATGTTATGGACCAAGTGAGAGGTTTTAAGCTGGAAGCCAGGATGAGACGAGGAGCAGTAATTTGGTTAACTTTACTGACTCACACAACGGGAGGGTGTTATGGTTCAGGGTTGAAACACCCGTTGAACGTTGTATACCGTCTGGTGACATCAGTATCTCCTGGCCAAAGCTCCATTCACATTGGTGAGTGGAAAAAAGAACGTAGACAAATACAGGTACAAATAGATATAACATAAATTCTTCATCTATTTAAATTACCTCCACCTCCAGTAGATGTCTTATCATTTCCAAATGCCTACTGAAAATAGTTGATAATCTCCAGAGCAGACATGCCATTAAGGAAAAGGACAGGCATATTATCTGGGAATAAGAGGACAGTCGAATGCACGTGTTTCTGCCTCAATAAGCATCATCAGTACGGTTTCGTGCCTGAATACAAAGAATGCAATGTAAATGAATTCAAATAATATATCGATTTTAATATAAAACTTTCGATTTTATGAGGGGTAGCAGGAAAGAATGTACATTACATATTATATGTTGCCTACTTCAGTTATATGGCTCTAATCTTTAAACTTACATGCTCTGGTCTAAGTACTAGTAATCGACCCTGATGGGTGTGTTGTGTGTATGTGGGCGCGTATGTGCGCGCGCGTGTGTGTTTGTATTTTGTGTTTCATGTATGGTTCTATATGATTAAGCATACCATTTGTGCATAAACACATGGATAGAGATACACATGTGTACATAGAGACGCGCAAGTCATGCATACACAAACACACACGCTTATACATACGAGCACGCACACGCACACACACACACACACACACACACACACACACACACACACACATCTTTGCGTGATATATGTATTCGTTTCTGTGAATATAGATCTGGACAAAATATGTTTACATCCGTTTGGTGACTTATTTGTCATTCTGGACCATCTTGTTAAACTATAAATCATTTCCCAAGCTCTTCCTCTCTCTCTCTCTCTCTCTCTCTCTCACACACACACACACATACACAGACACACTCTTTCTTTCTTTCTTTCTTTCTTTCTTTCTTTCTTTCTTTCTCCTTTTTTGCTTCCTACTTACATCATCCTTTTTGTTTACTTTCATGTTATATTTTTCTCCATCACCATCATCACCGCCTCCAAGAACAAAAATAACAAAACCATCATCATCACTATCGTCGTCGTCGTTGTCGTCATCATCATCCTTTTATTGTTTGAGCTTCAGACAATGTGCCTTGCTGTCTTTCTTCCGGCTCTTTCCCAGTTCATATCCCGTCGAGGTCAGCTTTACCTCTCTGATCCCTCGGGAGTCGATAAAAATATAATGCCAATCAAGAACTATGACCAACTTAATCGATTAAATGCCTGCCTCCTAAAAATTTGCCTTTCATGAGCTTAAAACAGAAAAATAAATATAGGACGGTGGATAGACAGAATCGTTAAAGCATCGGCAAAACATTCCTTGGTGTATGTCTTCCGGCAATATGACCATCCAAAAGTTATGTATGCATGCATGCGCATGCGCTCACATGGATACATTATCAGCTATAAAGCATCAGCATGTGACCGTGAGTGTGTGCGCATAAAGTGTGAATTTGTGTTTATGTGCTTTGAACCGTTTACACAAGTCGAAATTCCGTCTAGATCTTTTTTGCCTTTCATTTTTTCGAGGTCGATAAAATATAGTACCAGTAATGTACTGGTTCGATTTAATCGATTAATGTCCATCTCTGTCCCCAAATCTCTTTCCTAGTGCCGAGTTTAGAAACGATTCTGACAGAATCGTTAGCACGTAAAAAAACGAGCAAAATGCTCAGCGCTCCCCCAAAATTTTGGGCCTTGTGCCTTGAATAGAAAAGAATTTCTGTAGCATTTCAGTTTCTTTAAAATGGCGGCGACCTTGGCGGAAACGTTAGCACGTCGGACGAAAGGCTTAGCAGTATTTCGTGTATCTTTATGTTCTGAGTTCAAATTCCACCGAGGTTGACTTTGCCTTTCATCCTTTCGGGGTCGATAAATTAAGTACCAGTTGCGTACTAGGGTCGATCTACTCGACTGGCCCCTCCTCTAAAATGTCGGGCCTTGTGCCTAGAGTAGAAAAGAATATTTGTAACTTTTCAGATTTTTTAAAATGGCGGCGAGCTTGGCAGAAACATTAGCACGTCGGACGAAAGGCTTAGCAGTATTTCGTGTATCTTTATGTTCTGAGTTCAAATTCCACCGAGG
>NC_068987.1:68795940-68796288 GCF_001194135.2 Octopus bimaculoides | reverse complement strand
GTACTCACGCACACAAACACACATGTATTTATATTGTTTCACTCTTTCTCAAAATAAGCTCCACAGTCTTTCATCTAAATCTATCTTAAATATCACTCAATTTCTAACTCTCTGTATTCCTCTCTCTCACTTTCACTCTCGCTCTTTCTCTCTCTCTCTCTCTCTCTCTTTCTCTCTATCTCTCTCCTCCTTTCTCTCACTTTAGCATTTTTTGTCTAACTCTTCTCTCATTGTTAAGAAATACATTTTCTTTTATTCAGCTATACTCATATACTCATTCTCTCTGTACTACATTCTCTTTATAACTCTTATTTCTCTCTCTCTCTCTCTCTCTCTCTCTCTCTCTCT
>NC_068987.1:68791462-68794856 GCF_001194135.2 Octopus bimaculoides | reverse complement strand
CTTGTTATCTTGATGTTGTTTAGTATCTAGTGCACCACTTTCTTTGTTTTTCCAACGTTTCTCACGCAAATTACTTCTTTCTTCAATATATATATATATATATATATATATATATGTGTGTGTGTGTGTGTGTGTGTATGTATGTGTGTGTGTGTGTTTGAGTGTGCGCATGCTCGTGTCGTTAGTCTTTGTTTTGCCATGAAAATCTATTCGTTTTTTTTTCTTTTCATCTATATTTTCATTTTTCGACACATATTCAGACATTTACTCCACACACCCATTTAAATCTAGGGCTATTGTGTCGCTCGATGTCTAGAAATAGCAGTTAATCTCCTCCAAATCGCTATTATTGTTATTTCAAAAATCAAAGTGTACATTGAATAACATAATCGTAAAATCAGCCGTCACTCGCATGTGAAAAAGTCTTCATAACAAGTATCAAAATTCCCATAATTGTTTCGGGTTTCTAATTTACGCTCGAGTAGACATAGACATCTCTCACTTACCCTACTCTTAACCCAGGAGAGATAGAGGGCTGAACCCGCTCCCGGATGGTAATCCATTGCTGCTGAGTTGACTGGAAGAACGTGTTCAGGAATTGAACCTACAGCCTTTACGATCTAGAGCCGAACATAATACAGTCGCAGACATACAAAAAAAGCACGAAGTGATTGTGACTGGAACATCTCGATCAGAACTGTTCTGGGCTAAACAACAAGTAGGTATATAGCCACACAGTTGAATATTACTGATTATTACTGGATAACTTTCTGGGTCTTCCTCTCACTCCCCCTCTCACTCACTCACTCACTCACTCACTCACTCACTCACTCACTTTCTCTTTCTTTACCGTTTCCGTATTGAGCACTTGCCCCTATTCTACCGATAAACACAGTTTGTTGTTTCTGTCGTTTAATACCAGGCCATTTTATAATCAATGTCATTCTAGTCATGAACATCATGTCTTTCATCTCAAACATTCTGTATCAAGAACTAGATTATGCAATGCATCCATTAATTTTTTAATTTGTCCAGATGTGTTTTGATGGAGATTTGGTGGCTATTTCTAACAAGTCAAACAACTACATAATGACTCAATTGTCGGCTGGAGACAAATGATCTACGCTCGAAGCGAAAAGTGGAAATTTGGGTAATACTGGACATAAATCATGTTCTTTTGACAGTTAAGGTGACATAAACCACCTTCAAAACGTTATTACCAAGTAAATTACTGTTAGTGGAGGCACATGGCCTAGTGGTTAGAGCCGTGAACTCGCGGTCGAGGGGATCGCGGGTTCGAATCTCAGACTGGGTGATGTGTGTGTTTATGAGCGAAACACCTAAGCTCTACGCGGCTCCAGTAGAAGGTAATAGCGAACTTCTGCTGACTCTTTCTCCACAACTTTCTCTCACTCTTTCCTCCTGCATCTAACAACTCACCTGCGACAGACCGGTGTCCCGTCCAGGTTGGAAACCTATACGCCAATGAAACCGGGAAACCGGTTCTTATGAGCCAGGCATGGCTCGAGAAGGAACAAACAACAACAAAATACTGTTACTTGCTCTAGAGTATCACCGAAGACTGAGTCTTCGAATGAGTTTTTGCCGCATTGAATGTCCACAATATCAGTGAATTCTTTTGCAGGCTCTCTTTAAACCATGGTTAAGGCTCAGAAGTTTAGCAGACAAAAATTTTCGATCTTCTGGAAAACAAAAACTAAAGTGTCACTATAGTGGAAGCAAATGAATGTATCGAAGATCAACAGGGAAAATACCCTGTATCACACACTCCAGACACTGTCTGCTATTCATACGCTTCCTAAATTAACAAATAAGAAACTGGCAATACAGAAACTCATACCCGCACGCATGCACACACGCACGCACACGCACACACACGATCACTGACGCCCACACATGCCCCTAGGAACACATACATAATAAATAATTATGTTCTTAAACAGACTAGTTATATAGTTTATTGTCTTCTGTCTTTTTCCCCTTTTTAGTCTTTCTCCTTCCATGACGCTCATAAATTTTGTTTTATACCTTATTTCTATTTCTTTCACACGCACACCCACAACACTGGCGATCTCCCCCCTCTCTCTCTCTCTCTCTCTTTCTCTCCCTCTCTCTCTCTTTCTCTCCCTCTCTCTCTCTTTCCTGTTTCCTTTGTTTCAATTTCAAAACCTGTCTAACTCACCACCTATGCCATTAAGTCTATCATTCTCTTCAAGCTGTCTTTTTTTGACATTGGATTTTGTATCCGCCTCCACATTTACCTTTAAATTGGTATAAAACACATACACACACACACACACACACAGATTTACGCACACTTACCTATTCATATACATACACATGTATTCACATTTACACATACGCACACGCCATATATACACATGTATGAATGTATGCATTATGTATGCATGCAAGTATAATTTTGAAAGGCCATGCAGCAAATAACTACCAATACAATGGTTACACATGCATATACACTGAGCAATCGGAACTACAAAATATACGGGATAGTCATAGCTGGAACGCCTTTTATTTGTTATCTTAGGAAAACTTGAGGTTTAACCCGTCTTGAAATATAGATGTAGTCTCGTATACACTATACCTGAAAACTAAGTAACAAGTGGATGGTAACAGCTGACATTCTTTTGATCACAGGTTTGCTTTTACATGATTCTCATCAAGAACAAGTGCAACAATAATTTCTAATTAATCTATATTAATGACAGAGGCAGTATTGATACCGATACGTAATATTTATCCCCACTTAAACGTGGATGTTCTGTTAGAACAAACTACACTGCAGTATTTCTTATGAGAAAAGCTGACATATTGGCTTTTAGGACAAAATGCACTCTCGTTGATATCACTAGCGAGGAGATAAATCCTTCTACCTCCTGCACCGAGAACACCAGATCATGTGATTTCGACCTGTTTTGGTCTTGCCAATGATGGATACTAGAAGCAACAGCGATTCATCTCCCCACCAGCGACATATAGATTGATAGCGCCAGAACGGGCGCTAATGTCGCGACTAGCGTACAAGAAGATATTTAGGAGAAGTTAGTTTTTGATAATATTGATAAAGTCACACTGAAATACATGATGTTCCTTGGTAGCCAGTTAATGTAAGGAAGATAATCACTTCTACATATAATTTGGCGGGAATAGATAGTTAAACCGATAGCTAAATATGCTATTCAGCTAGGATTTCTATGTAAAAGTTCCCTCGCTGGATACATTGAGGTAAGGTTAAAAAGGATGCAGTTGATATCAATGAGTGATATAGATGAGTGACATCATCACCACCACCACCACCACCACCACTGCCGCCGCCGCCACTACCACCGCCACCACCACCACCACTGCCGCCGCC
>NC_068987.1:68790256-68791424 GCF_001194135.2 Octopus bimaculoides | reverse complement strand
CATCACCACCACCACCACCACCACCAGAATGACCATCATTACCAGCTGCAACAATACTATTGGAAATAAAATAATATTCACAACACCAAATAAAAATGAGTAAATATATCAATGCTAACGATAGCAATGCTAACAAGAACAATAACTCTAGCCATTGAGGGAGCCAGAAATAGCAACCAAATCTTCTTTTAATCACAAACTTATGCGTTGAAAAAGAGTGGATAATATATTGCATAATGTATTTCTTGATACCACTGGAAAAAATAAATTAGAGTGGTTCTGGTTGGAACGGCTCTGAACATAGTACTGCTATATCAACGCTAACCTGGGGCCAAATCCTACAACAACAACAACAACAACAACAACAGCGGCAACAGCAATACTAATAGAATAATTTATACAGCATCCATGCTCATCCATACTGTAACAACAATAACAACAATAGCAGCTGGGATATCGTTATTATATCCTATGTAATGTTTGCCAAATTTAACATCAGTAGCCATAACTTGAAAACCACTACCGCTACTACTATTACCACTATTTCTATTGCTACCAAAAATAATAACAATCATAACAGCAACATCAATGTGAGTAGCTCTACTACCAGCAACGTTATCACCACCACAAACGGTAGCAACAACAACAATAAAAAGAAAGATGGCAATAACTTGCAACGAATTACACCCAACCCATCAAAGTCTTTATGTATTGATGTTGGCTTCTAATCTCTGAGAAGGAACGATGTGTGTAGAAAGTTCAGAAGCCGAATTAGGTGCTGTGGCAGAAGAGAGAGCAGTAGAAGGATCTGGAGGGAATAGAAAAGCAGCATCAAAGAACGGGTGGAGGTGGAGAAACGTAGAATTGGGGTCAATTGGTGGAATGAACATGAGACGGAAGTTGAAGGATCAGAAACGTGGAGGAAAGCATTTCGAGGATGTTGAGAAGGGAGGGAGGAGGAAGTGATGTGCGAGTGTAAAAGTAAGACAAAGAGAAGAAACAAAGTGAGAGAGATGGAAAGAGAGAAGAGAGAGAGAGAGAGAGAGAGAGAGATAGGGATGAAATGACAAAGAGATAAGGAATATCAGAGATTATTGTGGGACGCATGTGTGTGTACGTGGTGGTGGTGGTGATGGTGGTGATGATGGTGGTGGTGGTGGTGGTGGTG
>NC_068987.1:68786749-68790090 GCF_001194135.2 Octopus bimaculoides | reverse complement strand
GGTGGTGAAGAAAGATAGAAACTGAGAAAGGAAAAGAGAGTAAGAGTGGATGAAGTTGTGTTTGTAGATGGTTCGTATGTGTGTGCGAGTGAGCAGCTGAGATAGAGAACAGAGGAAAATGATAGAAAACACAGAACAGCAATGAAAGCAAGAGAGATATAAAAAAAAAAGAAGAGAGATAAAGATAAAGAGTAAGAGAGAAAGGGGAAGAGAATGACAGATAGAGAGAGAGAGAGAGAGAGAGAGGGAGAGAGAGAGATAGAGAGAGAGAGAGAGATAAAGAGTAGAAATGATTGACAGAAAGAACAGAGAGAGAGAGAGAGAGAGAGAGAGAGAGAGAGGGGGAGATTAAGTAAAATATAAAGTTTGGAAGAAAGCTGGTTTGATAGAAAATTTTCTGTCAAACTAAAATCACAGAAACTTTCATGTTTTTGAATAAAGTATAAATCAGAGGAAATCTACAACTAAATCTAAAATTTACCATCCATAGTTCTACTATTGAAAGAGAAGCAGTCTAAAATGTTAGAAACCAATTCTTGTTCTGTTGACTGAGTTCCGCTGAAATACATGCATATGCATGTATGTATGTATGTATGTATGTATGTATGTATGTATGCATGCATGACTGTATGTATGTATACGTATGGAGGGATACGTATACACTCACACATACAAACCTTTGTGAGTATGTGTATTTATATATGTATGTGTGTATATGTGTATGTATATGCATGTATGTTGGCACATAGACAAATATATATATATATATATATATATATATATATAGAGAGAGAGAGAGAGAGAGAGAGAGAGGAGGAGGAGGAAGAGGAGTTTCTTCATGTGTATATGTGTATTTGTGTAAATATATATAAATATCTGAGGGAGCTACAATATGCTGATAAACGCAGGAGGCTCAGAGAATTTGTGAAAACAGAAACTGTGTGGAAGGAACATTGTTAATAGAACGTACACACAGGCAATATCATTGTTGGTATAATACGCAGCATTCCTTCAGGGACAAAACAATGAGCTTGATTAAATGAACTGACAAAACAATGGGTTCCAAAAATGGTAGGGTGTTTAACGAGTATAAAAAAATGAGAGATACAACGTACATTTGGCTATTGGAGAAGTGTGAGAAGAATGAATGTTAGATCAGGGTTATGGAAAGTTAGAAGCAAATGAATGTGAAGAGAGGGGTGAAAAAACAGGAAAGAAGAGTTGCGTATGAAGTTCGCCCAGCAAGTAGAAGTGGTGAAACAATGAGCTTGACTCAATGCTTGAAGACTAAATAGACGACAGAAACGTTTATCATGATTGTGAAAAAACAAACGATGAAGACAAAGTAAATGAGAAAGAAAACTATCAGAAGATAGTAAGATGGTAATTGTCAAGTTTGTGGTAACGTAGGCGAAAATGACACTCCTGTAGTGAGTGAATGTAGTAAGACGTTATAAAAGAATTGAAACAAAAGTATATACGAAAGGATAGGAAAAATGATATACTGCATGAGTAGATGGAAATGTGGATTCAAACAAATACAAAATGACACCATCACCAACCAGAATCTGTTATTGAAAATGAGCATTGTAAAAGCCACTGGGAATTTTCTTTGCAAAGTCACGATTTCATAATGGTTCGTAGACTAGAAATGGTCAGGATAAAGTGAAAAAAAAAGCGTATAAGATACTACTATGCTGTATCATAGCATAACAAAATCAAAAATAACAGAAAAAAAAAAATACTGGAAGTCAAGTTAAATGAGAAAATTCTGGAACATGCCAGAGAAATTTATTTCTGTTGTCATAGGAGCACTGGGAACATTACCAAAACAGATGCTGAAGATGATGAATTAAGGGCAGGATAGCAAAGTTTCAGAAAAAATTCTCGCCTTTCGTCTCTTATTCGCCAAGAATCCTGTTAGTCTTTCTGATGATGTTAGTTCTTCTGTTTGTCTTTCTGAGCATGAGAAACAGCAAAATCCTAGAATATATATGCTACACTTTTTAATTAAACTTTGTTATAGTCTCAGAGAAAATCTCGCTTGTTCTATATCTTTCGTTCTCACTGCGTCGAAAACACAAATCATGTAGAGGAAACGAATAAATCAGCTTCGCTTTTTTTCAAAATTTATCTGTTCTGTGCCAAGCTTGTTAAAATGGTGGAGTGGCAAAAATTGTTGAATGTGGGAACTAAATACCTTACCATATTTATTCACGCCCCTTTACGTTCTAAGTTCAAGCCCCACTACCTTGGTTTTTGCCTTCCATCTTTTTCTGAGACGATAAACTAAGTACCATTCAAAGAACTGGAGACGAGTAAATCGATTAAATCCCTTTCTTCCCAAAATGTGTGTCCTTCTGGTGAAGTTAAGAATCATCATCATTATCGGTAATATGATCATGCTAGCAATGATGATGATGATGATGATGATGATGATGATGATGACGAATGTAGGAATAGCATTTAATGAAGCATGCCTGTGTTCCGAAGGAAGGTTTTTGTACGCCTACGGCAGTGGTGGAACAGCTTATCGTCTAAAAGCAAAACCTGTAGCCAAGAGCAACTATAGCATTAATGATAATAGTAATGATGATGATGATGATGATGATGATGATAATAGCAACAACAACAACAACAACAACAATAATAATAATAATAATAATAATAATAATGATGATGATAATAATAACGCACGCTGTTTAACTTGAGAAAAAAATATTTAAAAAAAAAATGAATGAACATCGAATCCTAGGAACTTCAGAAAAAGAGATCAGTAGAAAAGAAATAAATAAGGATAAAAAGTAAAATAAAAATTCAGGAAGACAGGGAAAAAAAGTCCGAAGAAGCTTTGGAGAGATAGATTGATAGCTTGAGATGCAGCACAAGGAATCAGGGAAAAGTTTGGGGTGGTGGTAGGATAAAGGGGCTAGATCAATAAGTTAGAGGCTAATGGAGGCACTGCATAGAGTATGACACATTAAAGATGAGGTAGAGGTTGACTGAAGAAAGAAAGACGGAGAGTGGATGCTATCGAGAGAGAGAATAAGAGAGAAAGAAGAAGATGCGTGAGAGAGAGAGAAAGAGAAGTCAGAGATAATAAAAAGAGCGAGCGAGTGAGTGAGTGAATGAAAGAGTGAGTGAGTGAGAGGTGGAGGTAGAAGTATAAGGGATTTTAGGAAAGGAAGGAGTACGAACAATTGTTAGTTTTACGAAGGCCGACAACTGACGTGACATGACTCAGCTGAAGAACTAAGCCCTGTTCGTCGCCATATTTCTGTTCATTTATTATTATTATTCCTTTTTTGTTATTTTTTTATTATTATTTTTTTTTTTTTTTT
>NC_068987.1:68779843-68786437 GCF_001194135.2 Octopus bimaculoides | reverse complement strand
AGTAGGAGTAGTAGTGGTGGTGGTGGTGGTGCTGGTGCTGGTGATTAAGTGGTTGTTGTGGTGATTGTTATTGTTGATGTTCATGGTAATTTTGATGTTGATTTTAGTGGCGGTAAAGGTAGTTAGGTAGTAGTAGTAGTAGTAGTAGTAGTAGTGATTATGATGGCGTGGATTTTGTTGTGATGGGGGTTGTTGGTAATATTGGTGATAGTAACGATGTTAGTTGTTGTGATGGTGGTGATGGTGATGGCTAAAATGCTATTTAAGTGGTCGGTCTTGTTTGTGATGGTGGTGGTAGTTTTGATTCTGGTTATTAGAAATGGTGGTACAGCTGGTGATGATGATGATGGTGGTGGTGGTGGTGGTGGTTAGGTTAATGTTGGAACTGCAGTTGTTGTTGCTAGGGAAAGTGTTGATGTTGTTGTTGTTGTTGTTGTTGTTGTTGTTGTTGTTGTTGTTGGTGGTGGTGGTGGTGGTGGTGGTGGTGATGGTAGTAGCGACGATGTTGTTGGCGGAGTATTTCGGAAGCATACAGTCACCGTAGTCGTCGTCCGCGCATTTCCCATCCTCCTAGCTGTGACTGATAGGCTTTGGGTGGCGATGATGATGGTGGATGGAGGTAATGATAGCCAGTGTTGGTGCTGGTGGATTCGAATTGAGTTATAGTGAGGGAAGAGAGAGGTGCAGTTAGTGTAGGCTGAGGTAAAAGGGGAGGTTGGTGGTTTTTAGTATTGACAACATGGAACTGCCTTGTTTAAGGTCTCATCAAGCGAGCTGCAGCAGCATATAATAAATAAATACATATTTCCTATTATTTCCGAGTCAATGCCGCGATGAATTTGTTGGATGCATGGAGGGAGAATTACAAAAATCCCTAAGGAAAATGTATGTTAGTGTGTATGAGAGAAGGAAATAGCGCGCGCGCGCGTGACTCTGTGTGTGTGTGTAAGGAAAGGGAAGGGGAGCAGGATACTCCTGGGTTCTTTATTAACCCCCCCACCTCCAGCTTTTCTCCTTTCCTACCCGTTTATCATCTGATCCACAAGTTGAACATGTTCAAAGAGGCAAATATTCCCATGGTGAATATTATCTGGGGATCACACACGCACGCACGCACGCACGCACGCACGCACGTGCGCGCGTGCGTGCGCAAACAACAACAAACGGGACAGTAACTCAAATTCTCCTCTTTTTATTTTCTCCCCCCCACTCCCCACCACCATTTCATTGTTTATGTCATTCTCTGTTTTCTACCACTATGATGCTTCTCAAAATTTTTACATATACACGATGAGTTTCAGTTTCTGCTCTTCTGACATTCTGTCATTCTCATTCTCATTCTCATTTTCATTCTGTCATTCTCACTGTCTCACATTTACACAAGCTATTTCACATCTTTGCTCTCTCTCTCTCTCTCTCTCTCTCTCTCTCTCTCTCTCTAGCTCCTTCCTTCCCTCCCTCTGTTTAAGAATATATATTATACAATATCTAACTTTCTACTCTTCCTTTTCTCTCTCTCTCTCTCTTTCTCTCTCGCTCTCTCTCTCTCTCTCTCTCTCTCTCTCTCTCTCTCTCTCTCTCTCTCTCTCTCTCTCTCTCTCTCTCTCTCTCTCCGCTCTTTCTTACCTTCTCTATGTCCACCTCATTGCTGTTCTCCTTTTCCTACTCTCTGATATTGTGTCACAAACAAACTGAAGTGTTACTGTAATTTCTCTCCCTCCCCTCTATTTTCGATCAATCTTTCTACCTCTCCTTTTTTCTCTCATCTTTACGCTTCTACGCACACGCGCGCTTACGCACACAAATGAGACATATGATCTAAATAATAAAATAATGTTAGTTTCTTCTTTTCTTTTCTCTCTTTCACATGCTCACCTACACAAACATATGCATGTGCATACATGCATATGCACATGCACATTTAAAGAAATCAGAGTCTTAAGAGTATATTTTAAAGAGTACTTAAAGAATAATTTGCGTATATTTATAGGATAATATATTTGTTATACGCATATTTGCACATATGTATATAATGCGAGTCTTTTAGTACATTTCTAACTCTAAGTATCTGTTCCTAAAAGTCTGTAGTTTTTTGTTTTTGTTTTAAAGGTATATAGTGTTTCACAAGTGCTTCAAATTTATAAATACATTATTGTGACAAATAATGAATTTTTGAAAATAAGACTAATAGTATGGTTTCGTACTTTCAGATGTGAAGAAATGGGTAGGAATATCGTTTTAGAATTTTTTTTTTTTTTTTTTTTTTCGCATACATGCTTATAAGATATTTACTGGCTGCAGCATAACTTCATATACACTCGTTTAGAATGATACCATGATAGTTATACCATAGTCGTCGTCAATATTATTGTCCTCAAAACCCACCACCACCACTACCACCACCACCACTACCACCACCACCACCATCATCATCATCATCATCATCATCATCATCATCATCACCATCATCATCACCACCACCACCACCATCATTTTGCATTCATTTCCCCCATAATTGCATAAATTGGACGGGTATTCCCCAGTACTTCATTCCGCCACTCGCTGCTACTCCTCGTCATCTTATTCAGTTTTCATCACTTTCTCCCCCACCCCATGTCTTCCTATGTTTTCTTCTATAGGTACGTTCCACTTGAATCGCATGTCATTTTGTTTTTTCACCTCATTCTCATCCTAAATACACATTTCATATCCATATAACGCAGTCTCCTCTCTTCTACATTTCCTCTCATTATCAGTTTTTCTCTCTCTCTACTCATGTCTTATTTGTCGGTTATTCACACTACCAATGCACAACGAACAGAGCATGCACACCTCATTTATTTCTTGCTTTGCACATCCACCACATTCAGTGCACATATAATGTAATATCGTTCTTTGTACACATGCAGTTAAATACTGAATAGATAATCATATAGATAGCTAGAGAAATAGATGCAAAGATAGATAGGGCAATAAATACATGAACTGATAGAAGGGCAGAGATAGATAAATGATAGATGTATGAATGGAAAATTAGTTGTATCAGGGGTTATGCTTATGTGAACAAATAAGAAGCCAGGAAGTTCATCAAGAGAACAAACAAGTTTAATGCAAGTTGTATAATATGTGATTATTCTAATATTTAGTCTGTATTATGCATAAAGGATAACATTTGCTGTGTATGTTTTGAGAGGATTTTTAGAAAACTAGTATAAACTTGGTTGATGTAACACTTATTTCCTTAAGTAGGAAGATTTGGGACTGACATGGTCTCATAAGGAAGAGGTCAAAATAGAAACTTTGATGGCACGTATTTCAATCATTTATACTAAGTTGAGGAATTTCTATGGGCATGAAAGTCTTCTTTACCCCACATGACCAGAAAATGATGCCGGTGTTGTTCCCCGTAGTTGATCTTGAGAGTAACGTTTTATAGTTAGTCCTTCAAAGCAGAAAGCTCAGCTGCTACAAATGCATGCATCAGAAATAGGTACTCCTTACGTACCAGCAGGCTCGACAGAAAACAGCGAAATTTATCCCTTCATCCTCGATTCCAAAAATTGACTAAGAAACCGAGTGAACCATTTTTGTTGTCAACAACAAACGGTACCAACCAAATCGTCCTGAAAAATGTAGAAAAGATAGAAAACAGGCAATGGTGGTATATTACAGGAGACAGTTGAACTTGGAATCCTTGTGTAATATATAATTAAGCCTCTGGAATTTTATAGCTTCGGTTCAAAAATAACCAAAGGTTTACAAGAGAAGTAACTAATGAGAGAACTAGACTACATATCTTCAGAAAAAGTATTTTTCAGAAAATTCTCTTCTGAAAGTAACTATGAGCGTTATAATATCATGATAGCTCAGGGATTGTATGTTGTAATATTATACCATGACTCTTTCACCCAGTAGAATATAAGATCAAGAAATTTTTTTTTAATAGGGTTGAGAAATATGAATTGTAGTGATCTTCATTTAGACTTAAAAGGGAAGTGTAATTGTTACAGTGAGGGTTCGAAACAGTATTGTGCATTTAGTTTACAGAGCGTGTGGTAAAAATGATTTCGTTGGATAAATGAATCTTGCATGAAAGGACTATTACAAGTATTGCATCACCGAACTTGCAAAGATGAGAGGTTTGATATACTTCTACAAATTTTCTCGTCAAATAAATGCTGTTAATTTCTTCAACCTGGCTTTCCAAAAATGCATCTGAAACTAGTATAGCAACAAAGGGGAAATTTTTCTGCCATAATATGAAGACTTTTGGAAATAAGGAGTCTCAATTATGTCAGCAAATCGAAGGAAGTATTCGGAAAATAATATACTTAAGAATATTGATAAGTAGGTGACCGGTTATATATAATCGAAAAGAAGGTAAGAACTGCAGATATTGTCATAATTAAGTTAGGCGTGGGATTTCAAGTATTTGCTCACCATACAAAACCATATGCGATATAAGTAGTGGTAGATAGTTTCTTTTAGATGAGACAAGTAGCTAAGATAGGGATAATACGTAGGACATGATAATGCCAAAGGCTGCTTTGATAAGAATAGCTAGGGTATTGAAAAGGTTATTATTGATTTAAAGTAAATCGTAGATAACATTAATGGCGTTACTGCTTCTTCCAAAGCCAAAAGCATCGCTAGTAAAAGAGAAATAACTCCAACTGGGAATCCCACATAGATAGCGGGCTCAGTATTCTGAGAGCTTAAGTCTATTTTACACTGCTTGCCAATAATAATTTCTTTATTTACCGCAAAGCCAACAAAAAGATCACATACAGGCTGTATAGAATATATATTAACTATTTTTTTTTCAATTTCATTGCCTCATACTTCTGCATATTCCACACACCAAAAATATATACATTAAAAAAAGGGGAAAAATTTACTGATTTGAATAAAAGCTTGTTTAAGACACAGCAGACTTATTCGCAAGATTGGCAGGTTGATTCGTCTGCTTTATGTCATTGATAATACATTTTCTATTTTCGACCACTATTATTCCTGAGGGTATATCTCTCCATACATACATGATAATACACACGTCTGTTCGCACCCCATAAACAGACATACACACACGCTCATGACAGAAATCGGTCCTAAAAATAAATCCTTCTTCGTTTAATCGCTGAAGCAGAACAAATACCACCTTCACTCAACACTCACTATCTCGTTTATATATGGTTCAAACAACAGTATATAATACATTTCACACACACACACACACAAATACACTAACAACACTAGCATAGACAAATAGATAGATAGAGAGAAAAGTAAATGTAGAATATACTGGCATTTCGTGAAAAGAACAGGCTTCGTTTATCGATCTCGACACAGTAGGTGAGCAGCTATGGATCTATTTTGACCTATACAATCTATCTATCTATCTATCTATCTATCTATCTATCTATCTATCTGACTATCTGTCTGTCTATCTATCTGTCTATCTGTCTGCCTGTCTGTCTGTCTGTCTGTCTGTCTGTCTAGACAAATACATGCATAAAATACATACATATGTATGTATGTGTGAGTGTATGTACGTAAGTGTATGTATGAACGTATGTGTCTGTGAATGTGTGTGTGTATATATATATAAAACAAATAATAAATGAGTATATGCATATATACGTACAAGTATGTGCATACCTACATATATATATATATATATATATATATATATAAACATACACACACACACACACACAGACACACACACACATGTATGCGTATATGTGAGCTTAATATCCTCCACAGTATTCTTTTATCTCTCATATTCCTTCATATTTTCACTGTCTTTCATGAGTGCTTAATATTCCATTATTTCTCAGAGGTAAATTCCCGATGAGACCAATTCCCGAATGAGTTTTGATTTCTCTTCTTGTAGCCATTTCGCATTCTATCCCTTGTTTCATAACCCAGCCTTTGTGTAAGAAAATGTCGTAAACTTATCCCTTTGCTACCCTCCTATAAATCAAAAACTTTGTAAATCAAGACGAACCCCACCTCACAAACACATGTTCATATACATTTTACCTTTTACTTGTTACTGTCTTTGGACTATAGCCATCCTGGGCTTAGTCCAAGAAATCAGCCCGGTACATATTTTTTTAAGCCTGGTAATTATTTAGTTGGTTTCTTTTACTGAGTCGCTATGTTACGGTTATGTAAACAATCCAAAGCCAGTTGTCAAGTAATAGGGACCAAGCACTAGCAAAAAGATAAGCACATACATACATACATACATACATATATACATACATACATAAAATTGCACATCCAATGTATTTGTTTTGATTCTAATGCTGTAGGCTGTGGTAATAATCCGAGAAATCGTCTCAGCAAGCTAATAATCCGTCACTAAAAGCTAATGTGTGTGTGTGCGTACACATTTATATATATATATATATATATATATAATTATTATTAATGTTATTATTCAACAGACTTCTTTCAGTTTCCGTCTCCTAAATTCTTTCACTGGGCTTCGGTCCAGGGTGCTGCACAGTGGGTCTAGACCCAAGATCATATGGTTGGAAAGCAAGTTTCTTAACCATGAAGTCACTCCTGTGTATATATATATAT
>NC_068987.1:68778492-68779563 GCF_001194135.2 Octopus bimaculoides | reverse complement strand
ACACACACACACACACACACACACACACACACACACATACTAACATGCACACAGAAAAAACAGCCTTGTTTTTGTCTATGCACATACATAGATGAAAACAACCTTGTTATTTCTCCCGAAGATAACTTGTTGCAGTCAAATGGGCATAGAACATGTCTATGCGGTTTCAGGACCGTTATCCTACACAGCTATTGATCGAACACATATCCGCATATGCATATCCGAATCTTAGTAGATTAAAAACTGTTTAAAAGTCCCTCAGAGGAGCCGTTCTTGTGTGGTTGACGGTATCTGTTACTGGGTTTTAACATGTACACGTAGCTGTTGTGAGCTATTAGTGGAACCCACGTGATTGCAAACAAGCTGACTAGGGGAGATAACTTACTTCGCTCCCCGCAGTCTTGAAGTCTCTGAAAATAGTCGTGGACGCTAACCTTTCTTTGAATAAGCCAAACAACAGCGAGTTCGCTCTTCCCACATCATAGCCATTCACGCACACATATCAGTATGTGAATGCATGTGTATGCATGTATGTTTGCATGTTTGTATATCTATAACGTATACGGCACCGGCATTTCGTCGCTTACGACGACGAGGGTTCCAGTTGATCTGAAATTAATGTGCATGTGGCTGAGCACTCCACAGACACAGCCCTTTATTGTATTTCTAAAGGAGACTCAGCGGGAAACAGAATGTGACAATGTTGGCCTTTTGAAACACAGGTACAACTCATTTTGCCAGGTGAGTCGACAAGTGCAACGGGAAATAAGGGGTCTTGCTCAAAGACACAACGCGTTGCGAGGAATTGAACTCACGACCTTACGATCGTGAGTCGAATACCCTAACCACTAAGCCATGCGCCTTTGTTTTGTTTTTTTCATCTCATTACGAAAATAAATCCTTCTTACGAACTACATGTTTCCGGGTTCAGTCCCACTGCGTGGCACCTTGGGCAAGCGTCTTCTACTACAGCCTCGGGCCGACCAAAGTCTTGTGAGGGGATTTGGTAGACGGAAACTGAAAGAAGCCCGTCGTATATATGTATATATATATATATATATATATATATAT
>NC_068987.1:68776497-68778180 GCF_001194135.2 Octopus bimaculoides | reverse complement strand
ATATATATATATATATATATATATATATATATATATATAGATAGATAGATAGATAGATAGATAGATGCATATGCATATTTATGTAAATGCATATAGAAAGATGTGTGTGTATGCACACTTGCGCGAACACGGGGTGCTAGAAAATGCTGGAAGGCTGATATGTGTCTGTATGTCCTCACACATGCAATAAAAGAAGTGGATTCGCATCTGTCTATTCAATTTATGACACCATTAACGGTAATTATAAGTGTAACCCCCTGTCAAATAGGTTAGGCCACCATGATTTATTTATTTATTTATATCTATTTCTTGAAAAGCTGTTGGTAAATAAGGTAACATATTTTGTGAATTTTCGATGATATCTGTTTACCTAGCACCTCTTTTCTTACCTACCTACCATCTTACATACCTACCCACACATGATTTATGTATGTATATATATATATTTATTTATTTATTTATGTGTTTCAGCCAAGTGGCTGCGGTCATGCTGGTGCACCACCGTATGTATATATATATATATATGTATGTATGTAAGTATGTATGTATATATATATATGTACGTATGTATGTATGTATGTACGTACTTATCTATCTATCTATCTATCTATCTATCTATCTATCTATCTATTTTTCCTTCCTTCCCCCTCCCAAAAAGAAAAGCTCTACATTGTATTTGTCCCATCTTCGTTGAGCCCTGTGTGGCTAATAAAAGAAATGTATCTATCTATCTATCTATCTATATGTCTGTCTGTCTATATGTGTATATATAAATTTATATATATTTATGTATATAGATATGTATGTATATATATATATGTATGCATATATGCACACACACACACACACACACACATACATATATATATATATATATATATATACATGATTGCATATATACATACAAACTTACATACACACACACACACATACACAAATACACGTGTGTACATCCGTACTCATATGCATATGCCATTTGGCGTACGTCTTTCCAAACAATGCTTCATCTATCCATTATAGTTAGGCCATTTATGTTAGTTCCTGTTATTTACTGCCGTCTCCATGGCGACAATAGCACGTGTTTCATAGTAATAGTAACACTGCTATTATTAATACAACTAATCTATATATTTCAGCAGTGAATGTTGCATTGAAATATGCAGCTGTATTAGAATATGTAAAAACTTGTGCTCATTACCTATATTATATTCTATTTTATTTTTATTGCTTCATATTGTATAAAAGCTGCATCCTCATCCGTATTGAATACTGCAAAATCCGTGAATATTATATATGTTGCTAATTAATAAATGTAGTTCCCACAGACGGGAATTTATGTTATAGTGCTTGTAGCAAGCCAAATATTGTCTTGACAAAATTTCTTTTACATAGATGTGTGTGTGTGTGTGTGTGTGTGTGTGTGTGTGTGTGTGTGTGTCTATATTTGTGTGTATGTTTGTGTGTATATTTGTATTTCAAGGAATCCTTTTCAAAAATATGCAAAAACAAAAAAAGAAAGAAAGAATTGTAACAAACCAAATAACGAGGAATCGGCGGGTGAGGGTGGGGAATTCTCGCCAAGATGTACACATATACTCATACACTAATGATTACAGTTGTGTATGAGCAAATACGAATACATACAGTCACACACACATGTACATACACATATTCATACACTCA
>NC_068987.1:68774087-68776417 GCF_001194135.2 Octopus bimaculoides | reverse complement strand
TATATATATATATATATATATATATATATATATATATATATATATGCATATATATATGCATATATACACACGTACATAGATATATATAATGTATATATACATATTTATAGTCATGTGCTTGAATACATATTGAATACATGTACAATTGTGTATCATTGTATTTAGATGTGCGTGTGTGTGTTTGTGTGTGTGGACAAAAAATTGGTGTGTAATACATGTGGTGGAATTTAAGTTTTTTTTTATTTTTCCAACAATTTGAACTTTCACCTCGAAGCTGCACAGATTCGCGCGTGTGTGTGTGCAATCGTTTCGGCCGTATCCGAGGGAATAAAAACACGTGTGTGTGTGTCCGCGCATGTGTGTAGATACGTGATACCTATGTTCATATCTGAATCTGCAATATGTGCTTGCTTGTGCATGTATATAATAGCTATGTACATAAGTATGTATGTTAACATATGCATTTTGATATGTATGTATATATGTATATATATATATGTGTGTGTGTGTGTGTTTATGTATACGTTTGTATATGCCCATGCATATATATAAATCTTGTGCTTACATGCACACACAAGTACACAAACACAATCACACACACACAAGCACACGGGGACACACACATACCTATATATATATATATATATAGATAGATAGATAGAGAGAAAGAGAGAGAGAGAGAGAGAGAGACAGAGAGACAGACAGACAGACAGACAGACAGATAGATAGATAAAGTAGGGGTGGGTGTCGATCAAAAGGGATCGTAGGAAGGAAAAAAGGGGGGAGTTCGATCAAAAGGGACCGAGAGAGAGAAAAAAAGCGATCAATAGGGATCGTGTATGACAGTAATGTTCTCGTGTAAAAATAGGGGAGGACAGTTTAGGTTTAGCCGTGGAAAGAAAAGCCTACGGAAAAGACCACGGTAGCCTTGGTCAATATTGTCATTACAGAAACTATAACAGTAAGTGACTCTCTTTTGCCTTTTTGTTTTTTGTCTGGATTTTTTTTACTCCTTTATAGTGTTATGCTCAAGGTGGCTCCGTCATTCACACGTGCCATCCTTGCTACATTCACCCATCTTTTTTTGAAGCATTCACTAGACAAGACTTCCCTTTCTACTCTCACCTTCCTCAGTCAAGAATGCATTTAAATTCATACATAACTGGTGTAAATCTATTCTGAAATGCTGCATAAAATACTCCAAAATTTGAGACCTATGTTCCTCTTGTACGTTATAGAAATGAATTGAATTAAAAAGTAACGAAAAAAAAATAAAAAGAAAAACACAATAGGTATTCCATAGACAACATGTGGCAAGTACCTCGATAATTCTGAAATTATACATCATGTCTACGATTGTAATCTTGTCTTATCAGCCGGAGTACTAAGAGTGGGAAAGACAAATTGTCCTGTCTTAGTAAGAATTACCGACCTGCGACCGAATGGAAATGGCGTAAGAATTATTAGTTAGACCAATTTAAAGCCTTTTAAGAGGTGAATTGGTATAGTAAAAATTAATTACTCATTAATAAATTCTGAAAGAGCCAAGTGGCAGTATGGTAAGTAGCTTGCTTACCAACCACATGGTCCCGGTTTCAGTCCCACTGCGAGACACCTTGCACAAGTGTCTTATACTATAGCCTCGGGCTGACCAAAGCCTTGTGAGTGGATTTGGTAAACGGAAACTGGAAGAAGCTAAAGGGGGTGGGCTAAAGAGTCTAGTAAATTACATCGACTCCCAGTGTTCAAGCGGTATTTGTTTCATCGACCCGAAAGGATGAAAAACTAAGTCGACATCGGTGGAATATTGAACTTAGAAAGCAAAGGCGAACTAGTTTACTCTGAGTATTTTGTCCGCGGTGCCAACGTTTCCACCAGTTCTCTGCTGTTATTATAACGATTATAATAGTTAATAATAATAATAATAATAATAATGAAATTTCTAACTGTGCTTCACTATTAAGATTTTTACTGTATTTTAATCTCACTGCTGGTGCAGTTACTGGACTTCTATGTAACATTGAATGGTAGGATGAGACATTCTTTAGATGTTGTTTTTCTTGCTTAGTATAATTCAGTGCAGTCTCATGTTACGAATGTAGTTTTTGTGTAAATGCATTGCACAATAATGTGTAGAGTTTCGGGTAGTTACTATAGTTTCATGATTCATGCTGATGTTAATTTGCTTCAAGGCTGCCTGTAACTTATTCAAATATTCCACTATTTCCATATCAAATGTTTGGGTTTGATCCCTTCTATAGAGATTAGTTTCTCCATCTGGCACCTTGTGGAGATAGAAACATTGCCAAGCTGCTGCTGCTGCTGCTGCT
>NC_068987.1:68773527-68773987 GCF_001194135.2 Octopus bimaculoides | reverse complement strand
AGAGAGAGAGAGAGAGAGTGCGGGAAGAAAGAGAGAAAGAGAGAAAGAGAGAGAGAGAAGAGAGAATGAGTGTGTGTGTGAGGTGGAAAAGACTCCATATTACACTGATGTGATGTCAGCCTCTCTGTACCATATAGTCATTCATATATGCAGACCGTGTACTTGTGTATGTGTCTGCGTGACTATGTTGTGTTCTCTTTTTTGGTTGTTTATTTCATTTCATTGTTCTATGTATGTATGTATAAATGTATAATGTATATATATATGCCTGCGTGTGACTGCATGAAATATATGTATATGTCTTTGTGTTCGTGCATGTGTGTATATATTATATATATGTGTGTCAAAAAACGACTGAGGGCATGAACTTGAGTGTGTCTATATAAGGTTTTGTGACAATGCGAATACACACATATATATATATATATGTATATATATATATATATATATATATATATAT
>NC_068987.1:68768865-68773370 GCF_001194135.2 Octopus bimaculoides | reverse complement strand
ACACACACACACACACACACACACACACACATATATATATATATATATATATATATGTATGTATGTATGTATGTATATCTATATCAGAGATGCGAGGAGAGACCATTATGATGAAAAAAATATCAGTTTCGGAGACAACATTAGAGCAGAATAGAGAAGAAGATAGAAAGTGTCTGACCGTTAGCTGTGTGCATATATAAATATATATGTATGTATACACACACACACACACAGATATGTATACGTATATAACGAGATTGATTGAGTGAGTGTGTTTGCGGGTGAAAGAGAGAGAGAGAGAAAAAGAGAGAGGGAGAGAGAGAAAGTGAGAGGGATAGAGAAAGTGAGAGAGAGAGAGAGAGAGAGAGAGAGAAAGTGAGAGAGAAAGTGAGAGAGAGAAAGAGAAGAGATTGACAGATATAGACTTATGGAGATAGGAAGATAGTAATACATATATTGATAGACAACTAGATAAACTGATATATACCTAGATTGAAATAGATAGATAGATACATACAAACATACATACATACATACGTACGTACGTATGCAGATGTATGCATAAATATATATGCATACAAGACGACATACATGTATGCATTGACTACTACGGTGTGTGATGTACGACGTTAATGAAATTATTAACAGTGCAATAGTACATACGTCATAAAGCCGCCGTCCCAGATTGAATTCTCGCCAGACTCTTGAAAGAGTGATATATTGAACTAGTTGACCTCTCTGTCGCCTATCTTACCTGTGCTTTACTCATGTCGTATTTCGAAATGAATAGAAGATCGCCTCTCTGATTTCCATACATTATAGGGATTCTTCATCCGTCAAAATACTGAGCTATTTCATTGTTCATCGCCATCAACAAAGTAATGGAATCAATTAGTTCAGAAACAACTGCAATGCTATCTGCTAAAACAGTCAAACCATTTCTAAAAAGCATTTCTGACCTGGTCGTAGAATAGCTGTTTTACAGACCATTCTTCCCAAAGCATCAAGCTACTACTTTTGCGTAGATTAGCAGATATCAAAGGTGTTTTTGATAATTTGGAACATCGGTTATTAGGTCAAGCTCGAATCCTAGGAAATAAGTGAGAAATAGCTAAGGTGGCTTAGCCCAAATGTGCTGGCCATCAGAACCCAGAATAATGCTATCGCCATAATCTGAAAGACACTATATTAATTTCTTTATTGCCCACAAGTTGCTAAACATAGAGGGGACAAACAAGGACAGACAAAGTTAAGTCGATTACATCGACCCCAGTGCATAACTAGTACTTAATTTATCGACCCCGAAAGGATGAAAGGCAAAGTCGACCTCGGCTGAATTTGAACTCAGAACGTAACGGTAGACGAAATACCGCTAAGCATTTCGCCCGTCGTGCTAACGATTCTGCCAGCTCGTCGCCTTCTCTGCCAGCTCGTCGCCTTCTCTGCCAGCTCGTCGCCTATTACAAGAGCCAATGCTTTCATACTATTGCACGATTTCTCAGCACTCAATGACACGACTGACTCTCTGTACAGGCGGTTTCTGCACATAGCAATATAAAAAATTTAGGATGAATCTGCGTTGGTTTTCTCGAAGCGCCGTCTCGGCTGACGTGTTGCTAGCTTCCAAAGGCCGAATACACAACACAAGCATCTCGCATTCAGCATTAGGAATGCAGCAACCGTTAATGGCCCAAGTGGAAACAAGTAAACAATGATGCCAGTTTTCACAATGGCTCGATATAAAAATAGATTCATGCTGACAAAGAAGGTAAACAGTTAATAGGCACCATGTAGATATAACTTGTAAGTAGAACAATAAAAATATCCAAACCTTTTGTAAAGTTCAACATGTAAATATTTACTGCTGATCTTAACCAAATTCCGGCGATGAAAATTTACTTCTCAGCTAAAAAGCCTGCTCCTTCTTTATAAGAACTGAAATAATTGAAAAACATGATATATATACTTACATATACAGGCATGTACACAAACACACACGCACACACGTACGGACGTACGCATGCTCATACACACACGCACACGCACAGGCGCACACACACATACATACACACATCCATGCAAAGAAATAAATTGAGAAAGGTGTGCCACGGACAATATAAAGTGGGAAGTGAGAGGTTGCTTACATAAGAAATGTTCATGTGGAATTAAATTACTTGACAGATTCATACACACACACACACATACACACACACACACACACACACAAATATAAACGAGAAAGAGAATGAGAGAACGAAGGGTATAATGGTTACATGAACAGAGAAAAGGAGAAAAGAAAAAAAACATTGAAGTCAAATGGTGAAGACATACGTACATGAATGCCTGGGCGACGGCTATGCATGTAAGTGAGAAGTGGGAGTTAAGCAAAGATTAATTTCGCCTGTTCTTTCATTAAACACAATTAGGTTGTGTACACAAAACCTTTGTGTATACCTTACTAGGTATGCTGTATACATGCATGCATCTACATTGCATACATGTATTTATATATGTATTTGTATGTGTTTAAGTGTATGTATATATGTATGTACGTATCTATATATCTATCCAGCTAGCTATGTGTGTGTGTGTGTGTGTGTGTGTGTGTGTGTGTGTGTGTGTGTGTGTGTGTGTGTGTGTGTGTGTGTGTGTGTGTGTGTGTGTGTGTGTGTGTGTCTACCAATCACTCCATCTACTTATGCACGCATACATACATATATATTCCTGCTTATGACTACTTGAAACTTTATACCTGTGTGTGTATACACGCTACGTGTTTCATCCACACACAACTTATATACACACTCCCATACATATTTGGGCAAATAAGGTATATGCAAACAAACAATTGCACGTACTTTACATACATTGTTATATATATATATACATACATATACATACATACGAATACACACATACAGACAAGTCTCTTTCTCTCTCTCTCTCTCCCTCACACACACACACATTCATTCAAACATGCATGTATGCAGAGCTGCATGCACGCGCTCGTGCGCTCAAATAATTAATAGCAAGACATATTGGCACATACAGACAGATTACTTGACTAACTGACAACGTTGCACGCATGTGTAATCTGCAAGAGAAGTGACACAGTTGTGTCAACGGCTTAACATGGGTAACGATGTTAGATGGTACAAAACGGTAAAGATGCTGAAGACAACTCGTCAGCATCAGTGAGATGTCTTAAGTGAAATGTCGACGAGGTTTGACGTTCTCGTTGGAATTCTTCATTAGTAAAAGTCAATAGGCTCTGTCAACAAACTGCTCTTAGAATTGGTGGCAAATGGCACTTGAAGAGAATGTAAGAATAGACATAACACACACACAAAAAAAAAAGGTGAGAACAACAGCAACAGTGATGGCAACAGCAACAAAAAAGAAAAACAAATGGTAAGGTTAAAACGAAATGGAAAGTAAAAGACAAGAAACACTATTGGAAAAAATAAAACGAATAGAAACTGGCGTCGACAATGAATAAACTATCGCTGCTGTTACTGTTTCAGCTGCTGCTGCTACTACTACTACTACTACTACTACTACTACTACTACCACCACCACCACCACCACCACCATCGCCACCGCCGTCTCTATCACCACCACCACTACTATTAATAATAATAATAATAATAATAATAATAATAATAATAATAATGATAATAATAATAATGATAATAATTTCATAACAAGTAAAACTGTTGTACCATGCCTATACTGATTCTCCACGAATAGACTGCATAGAGTAGTGAGGACTCTTTAGGCTCGCAGATCACAATAAAATACATTATAAACACACACACACACACACACACACACGAAACTATTCCACGGAGTTTCAATTTACAAAATTCATTTGCGAGGCATCGGTTAGCCCGGGTCTATAGTAGAAAACACTTGCACAAGATCTCTCACACTTGGACTGAAACCGAAAGCTCACAGAGCTGCAAGGTGAACTTCTCAACCACATTGCCGCAATAGCTAAGAAACTCTCCCTCGAAATACTCTACTGTCATGAAGAAATAGCATACTGAATGAACAATGTAAGCCTCAATGAGATGTACGTTGCTGAATAAAGGTCAGCTTAAATAAGGCTGAAGTTCAGCAAAAGCAGACAGCAACAAACAACCACTTCCAACAACAAGAACACCAACAACCAGAAGCGGTTGGTTTTAAAAGCAGCTTAAAATTATGCAAACTGAATTGCCATCCTCTGTGAGAAGACAAAATTACAGCAGAAAGATATACTGAACGCCAAACGTCATCTGGCCTTTATTTTATGTCGTGACGACTGTACAACAAAGAAGTTAGTGGAAATAAAGACAGCTGTTGGTTCGTCTTTTCGTCTTCTTTCCCCCCCCCCTTTTTTTTAATGACCCACCGTTAACGACAAATATGAAATTTTTACCCCCCTACCACTATACTTTAAACCTGAACCTTGCTAGCAGAACTAAACAATTGTCTACACGAATGAGGGACTGAGGTAGCAT
>NC_068987.1:68765110-68768288 GCF_001194135.2 Octopus bimaculoides | reverse complement strand
ATATATATATATATATATATAAATGGAACAAAAATGCAATAGAGGGCATTAAAACGTTCGGATAGATATATATGTTCGTATATGTATGTTTGCATATACATATGTGTATCTTTATATTTGTATGCAAATGCGTGTGTATAGACATTGATAGAAGCATATTCGTTTAAAGGGTAAAGGACAAAGACACTCTTCGGTCATGGTTGACCATGGGATTACTACCTAGAAAGTTACTCTCCGAGGCACAAGTCCGGGCAAGGTTGGTTATGCATATCAGCCTCCCTTCACCACGCCACCAATGTTATCCAAGGGAAAGGCAAAAGTCTATACAACTTGACATCAGTGACGTCGCAACGCGTTTCTACAGCTGTGTGAAGTGGAGCAATGTGAAATAAAGTGTCTTTCTCAAGAGTCCAATACACAGCCCGGTCCGGGAATCGAATTCACTATCCCATTATTGTGAGCCCGACACTCTAACCAGTGAGCCAATCCTTTGAATTTGCAGATACAGTCAACTCGACGGGCTTCTACACAGTTTCCGTTTACTCAGATTCCTATACAAATTTTGGTTCCACCCGAAGTTATGGTAAAAGGCACTCGAATCCGATTCCTTGTGGTTGTGTAGCGAAATTCTCTAGCACTCTAGCACTGTATTTGTGTATAACAATCATAATCAACAGTATTATAATTATACGTATGCTCACATACGAATATTTATATCTCTACATGTATATTTAAGTTTAATTATATGTACATACACATATTTATATCTGTATGAGAAATGAGAATAGGTGTATTTTATGCGTATACATTAATATGTAGACGCGTAGGTGAAATATCTCTGTTACACAAAGATATAGGTTTAGAGATAGTTATAGATATAGACACTGGTGTATTTATCATTGTCGTTTTGATATTAGGTTGAGAGAGACAGTGAGATAATGCAGGAAAGAGGAACAGAAAGAATTGTTAAGTAGTGTGTCGAGTATTTTCGTTATTCTGCCATCTTCTCATCTTTGACCAATGACAATCCCTTGAAAAGATGTAGCTTTGCTTCATTGGTCTGTGTCTACCACATAACAACTATGTGCTTCGGTATTCTGACGACTAACAGACATAATCAACTCAGTCACATTCCTTCTCTTCGTCCATTTCATTCTACCAATCATTTCCCGTCTCGGTTTTGTCTTCTATAGATATCGCTCTGAGATCATCATCATACATCATTGGTACAAAGATGTGCTTGTGTGAAACGACCATGAAATCTATTAAGTAATATAGAACGTGACTATGTGATTAGGGTCGGGTGCACACGCGTGCATGTATGTGTTGCATATGTGTTTGTGTATGTGCGTGCGTTTTTGCGCGTGCACGTGTTTGTGCACCGCCTAAATAGATGTATATGCAATTAAAACTTGGAAAGAGAGCCTGAGTTTACTACTGTGCAGATGTAA
The DNA here is from genome assembly GCF_001194135.2 of Octopus bimaculoides. Lineage (NCBI taxonomy): Eukaryota > Metazoa > Mollusca > Cephalopoda > Octopoda > Octopodidae > Octopus > Octopus bimaculoides. Next base: position 68,766,837 of record NC_068987.1, on the reverse strand, counting down.
GTTCGATGAGTAAAATATCTACGCATCGGTATTGTGTTAGGGGAAAGAAACATATACATATTCAAAACAATTATGTACTCACACACACGTTTTTAATGTATGTTTGCATATATGTACGTATGCATGCATGTGTTGCGTTATATAAGTCAACAAATAATAAAATAACTCAATTTTCATGAAGTAGAAAAACAGTTAATGTATAAAAGGTACAACGCAGCCACGTATACACTGACAAGCATTTGTTATCTGCATAAGATGGGTACCTAAGATCTTAGATCCTTCACTAAGCCAATTTAGCCATTCTTTAGTCTGAAGAACTTTTGAATCTCTCAGGAGGTTCTAGGACACCAGATAGACCTTATCTTCATACATGAAACCACTGGTTGCTTACATACCTTTGGTTGTGCTATACTTACTATAAAATATACACACAGACATACACAGTACACAAATAGAGTGTGTCTTTAAGTATGTATATTATGTGCATTATATAGATGTATGGTGCCACCAGGGTGCATAACATTCTGGAATGTAACCCATGAGCTATTTTGTTAAACTTTCTAACATTATCTATAATCCACCGCCATTTCTAACACAAAAAATGAAAGGTGAAGTAAAGAGGACTCGATGCTTACAAAAGAGTACGTTTATTTATGACAATATAAGAGTAAAATTGACTACTATTCCATGAATGTAAATGTCATGCCAAAACAGCGGTCCTCAAATGGCACCTCAGTAACAAAAAGTATGTCAAATGTTATGGCTATATCTCCAGCGTTCGGCGATGATTGTGGCGCACAGTAAGCAACCAGCTGGACTTCTCACTTGAGTCCAATGTTGAGATATTAATGTAAACAAGGGAATTATATGCTGGTTAAGAGTGAGTTATGGTGCAGCACAGTGAATAGCGATTATTAAGTTAACAGAGGAAATTATGCAAAACAGCAGTAAATAAAAACTTAGCAATTGTATAAGTCTTTTTCGACCAAACATTACATTAGAATGAAAGCAGACGACTTAAAAATTGTTACATGACTCAGAATAGAGTTAAAACAAATGCGACCGTTCTCTGTAGTTGTGAATGGAAACTGAAAGATAATGGTACGGATAATTTTAACAATAACTAGACTGTTGTGAATTATAGGAAGTCTTGAGTAAAGTCATCCTGCCACTGTCAATTATGAACACAGGGAACTAGTATATCTCAGCAAATTCAACTAATTAAACCAACTATTTAAATGAATGATCTCAAATTTTCTGAAAGTTGCACCACAAAGTAAATTTTATTTCGTAAATTATAACGGAGTAATTCACGCAATTAACTCACAGATCGTCACCGGAACTGGAAGTATTACAACATATCGGATTTTTAAAAATAAGATCAGTTGAGATGCTGCATTAGCACTTTTGCAACGTTGAATTTCTTTGATAATATACCATTTGTTATTCAGAGTCCTGCATCAATTTCCTTTATAAAATAACATTTTTAGATATGTAATATGAACATAGCAATAACACGGCAATAATAGTCCGTTTCTTTTCTTATCTATTTGGTAGCTGGTTAGCATTCTTATATCGTTATTTACTAGTTTTTATTGTTTTCATCTGGGGTTAAGGAACAATCTTTAATGTTAGATGAAAAGCATGTAAACGAAGATCAAATCTTTTCCTTTAATTTATCTTGCAAAACATCAACAACGTGAATATATACATACATACATACATAT
>NC_068987.1:68763556-68765044 GCF_001194135.2 Octopus bimaculoides | reverse complement strand
ATATATATATATATATATATATATATTTGTTTGTATATATATATATATATATATATATGTATATGTGTATGTGTATATATGTGTATGTATTTATGCATATATATATATATATACTCGCGAGGTGCACTGCGTACATGCACACACGCATACACATATGCAGAGACTGAAATATTTTACGTATTACCTATTCATGTATGTGCATGAATATTTATGTCTGTCTGTCCGTTTGTCTATCTATTAATCTGTATATGTATGTCAGTGTGTGTGTGTGTACGTGTATATGCGTGTGAATCTGTATGAGTGTATGTGTATATATATATACGTGCTTGCCTGAGCTTACACATATGTATATGTTTTATTAACGTATGTGTGTATACATATATATTTATATATATTTACACACACATGAATATATATATATATATATATATATATACGTGTGTGTATATTCATATAAACATATATGTATGTGTGTATGCATGCATATATATAGATGTGTGTATGTGTGTGTGTGTGTGAATGCTTATGTGTGTGTGTATGTTTTTGTATGCGTTTATAGAATTATACATATATGTGGTAAAGTTTTGTGGTGATTGTGTTGGACGCTCAACATAAGTGACCATTGTTACTGGATATCATGATGCCCAAGAACCTGTGGAGATATTATGGAAAATTGACAGCAGGATATTTCAACAGTAGAGTTTGTACTGTGGGGAAAAGCGTACAATATCAGTTGACTGCTGAACTGCCATCACTTCTGATGATATTATTGAAGGTTGAATTCAAGTTCAAACAAACGCCAATATGTCCACTGAAATCAACGGTAGTTTTATTTGGTCAGCTAATCAGTGATTGGCCAATGAAAAGCTCGAGGAAGAGGCGGATAGAAGGATAAACTGGTGAGACAAAGGAAAGTAGGAAATGGTAATGTCACAGAATTGTTGGATTTTGTGTGCAGCTCTTGACTTCGGTTTTTCCTTTTGTAGTTCTTACTTCCTTTCTTTCATTCTTTCTTTCTTTCTCATATACATACATTCACACACGCACACGCAGACACACACACACACACGCACGCACGCACACACACACACACACACACACACACACACACACACACACACACACACACACACACACACACACACACACACACACACACACACACACACACACACAAGGTTTGTTTCTTATTCTCTCAATCATCTCTTCAACTTCCCTTTCTTTATCTGTTTGTTTCTCTTCCTCCAGCTCTGTGACTGTTTAGTTCTCTCTCTCTCTCTCTCTCCCTCACCTAGTTTTTCTATCTATCTATCTATCTATCTATCTATCTATCTATCTATCTATCTATCTATCTATCTATCTATCTATCTATCTATTTATCTATCTATCTATCTATCTATCTCTTTATCTTTATTTGTTTCTTTCCTTTCGACCAATTCGTTCCCTCTAGCTATCAATATCTTTCTCTTTCATTTTCCACACAAATAC
>NC_068987.1:68759791-68762618 GCF_001194135.2 Octopus bimaculoides | reverse complement strand
ATATGTATATATATGTGTGTGTATATATATATATATATATATATATAGGCTTCTTGTCTTTTTTCGCATTTCAGTTCCACATCTATAAACATACACACACACACACGCATACGAATATACATACACACAAACACATGCACTCACATCTATGATGTCTTAATAAACCAATCATTTGATACATCGTCTCTCTCTCTTTCTCCGTTTGTCTTCCTCAGGGTAATACTCCTTTTCTGTCTGTCTCTCTTTCTCTCCTCTCTCTCTCTCTCTCTCTCTCTCTCTCTCTCTCTCTCTCTCTCTCTCTCTCTCTCTCTCTCTCTCTCTCTCTCTCGTGAATGCACCTCTCTATATATGTAAAATCTTCAGAAAATATCTCTCAAGTACTCTACTTCACTTATTCGTTCTTCTTTCAGTATGCCTAACCGTCTCTCTATCTCTTTTCTCCTACCACACTCTGGTTTTCTCCTTTTTTTTGCCTACTCCTCACACACGTTGGACGTATAACGTATACAACACTGTCTCTATAAAGGTTTTAAGGTCAGGTTCATCTGTTCAAATTCCAGATCTGAAGCGGTGTATGCATTCTTGAGATCGAGTTTGTAGATATTGACTTCTTAACCGTGCTCAACATCCATTTATATTTTGAATGAGCCGGGCTAAATCTTGCAGTGTTGAGCTGTTGTTGCTGTCTTTTTGCTTTTTGTTTCTATTTTGCCCATTCATGTCTTGAGTGGGCACATCAATAATAAAAGATGTTCATGATATAACTATCATGTCCTTGTTTACCTTTTTATTGTTTTTCTTCCCTTTATAAATCTAGGACTATATGGTCCAATATATCATTCCTTTATAAAGACAACAGAGCGTGATTTTAAGGAGTTTAGGGAGATTTAACTGTTAATCCTAACCAGTCAAGCAACCGAGTGGAGACCGTCTTTCTTTTATTTCTTCTCTTTTTTAAAAATATCTTTTACTTGTTTCAGTCATAAGACTGTTGCCATGCTGGAGCATCGACTTGAAAGGCTCAGTCGAAATAAGCGATCCCAGTACTTACGTTTTTTTAAGCCGAGTACTTACTTTATCGGTAAAGTTTTTGCCGAACCGCTAAGTTACGGGAACGTAAACAAACATTGGTTGTCAAGTGCATCTGGGAGACAAACACTGACACAAAAAATACACACAGTGCTACAAACACATAGTCACACATATATACAGACACATATACAAACACACACATATACATGTGTGTGTGTGTGTGTGTGTCTACGATGGGCTTCTTTAGTTTCCATCTGCTACATCTGCTCACAATGCTTTGGTCTGCTTGTGGTTATAGTAGAGGACCCATACTCAAGGTACCACGCAGTCGGGCTAAACTTAGAACCATGGGCTTGGGAACCAAGATTCTTACTGCACAGCTACGCTTGTTGAGTACATGTGAATTATGCACACTCAAGATTCATGCCTTGATTTCACTTCTGATTTCAATTCCGTTTTTTATTTAAAAAGCCGAGACTGAGACGTGATTTCAATATATTTATCAGTTGAAAATGATATTCCGCTTACGTTACTTAACCTTCTTTACAAAATAATGGGAGATATCACACTGACTCGACCTCAAATAGACTCGACCACAAAGAGATGCGACCACAAATAGACTCAACTCCAAATAGACTCGTACTTTGATAACAAGACATGTTAGCCTTCTGCGAAGGTATTAAATTTACACAGTGGATCTTTTCATCATCTAACTTCACATCAAGCTGCTAATGATTTAACCTATCATAGGAATGATACAATTAGCAGTACTACAGTGGTGAAAATTCAATTACTTAATCCACGCACGGCTCAATAGTTAGAGCACCATGTGGTTGTGTTGTATTCCTAAGTAAGACACTTTATTTCACGTTGCTCGAGTTCACTCAACTGTAGAAATGAGTTGCAAAATCGATGGTGCGAAGTTGTATTGGCATTTGCCTTCCCCTTGGATAACAACGGTTGTGTGGAGACGAGAGCCTGGCATGCATGGATTTCCGGACTTGCACCTCGGAGGGACACTGAAGGGGGCCTTTACCCTTTATGACTGAAGGGGGCTTTACCCTTTTACCCAACTAGTTAGCGAAAAATTAACCTGGGATGCAGCCATCCCCGTTAGGAATAAAGATAATGGAGAAAGGCAAGTGTTTTACACTTCAATAACATTTATTGTTCAAATTGTCCTTGAATCACTTAATTTTTTTTAAATGTTCCAAAATTCCTACCAGTAATATATTGTGGTTTATATTTAATTGATTATGTCTCTGATAAAAGGCTGATATTTTACTCAGTCAAAATAAATCAATATCTTCATGTAAGTCGATGTGAACTGACAAACAACTATTATCCACTTTTAACCTCTCTCTCTTCCTTACCACAAAACACTCTCTATCTCTGTCTGTCTGTCTGTCGCTCTCTCTTTGTCTCACCCTCTTCAGGTTTCTTCGAAGCTCTCTTATGTTACATCTCAATATACTTTCTTTCTGTTCTTTCCTCCCCCTCTCTCTTTCTCTTTCTTTCTCTCTCTACTCAGTCTCTGTTTCCCATATACTTTCTCTCTACTTGCTTCTCCGTCTTCTTTCCCTTTCTATCTCTTTCTCTCACTCTGACCTTACCAAGCTATACGTCGACACTTATCTTCTGCCGACACGACCGGTTTGTTTAACAGCTCAGCTGGTTCGCCAACTTTTCCCTTGGACTTGACAGCAAATTTTCAGTTATTGATTGTAGCATTTGCAGCTTAGCTCTATCTCTCTCTCCCTCTCTCTCCCTCTCTCTCCCTCTCTCTCCCACTCTC
>NC_068987.1:68754492-68759723 GCF_001194135.2 Octopus bimaculoides | reverse complement strand
CTCTCTCTCTCTCTCTCTCTCTCTCTCTCACACACACACACACACATACACACACACATATTTCACTTGTGTCTTATCTGTCGTTATTTCTATTTCCTTTTCCTTTCTTTTCCTTCTACCTTATGTTCCCATTTGCATCATTTCTTATATTTTTATTGTTATTATTATAACCACATTTTTTTTTACAAAGGGATTGTTGACCGTATTTTTCTTCTCTTTACTTTGCCATATTATTTTTCTTATTTCTGTTTTCTGTTACTTTTTTTCTTTCTTTTCCTTACGTTATTATTCTTTCGCCAATTTTTCACCCTAACATTCTCCCCACTCCCCATCTCACTCAATTGTTCATTCGCTCATCCAATCTCTCCCTCTAATACTTTCTCTCTGTGCCAAACTAAAGTTTTTTCTTCAGGCTCATGCATTCGCTCTCAATGTCAACAATCTGCTCTCATTTCTGCATATATGCATACATTTTTACATACGCGTGCTTGTACGTGTCCATATGATAGTTTCTAGTTACACATACATACATGCATACATAGAAACATACACACCACACACACACACACACACACACACACACACACATATATATATATATATATATATATATATATATATATATATATATATATATATATATATATATATATACATACACGTACACATCCATGTATATATATGTGTATATGTATACATGTACATATTATGTATATATGTGTGTTTGTATATACATATATATATATATGCATCTTTTCATACACGTACACATCCATGTATATATGTGTATATATGTATATTTATGTATATGTATACATGTACATATATGTATATATGTGTGTGTTTGTATATACATATATATATATATGCATCTTTACATGCACACGCACGCGCACGCACACACATGCACGCGCGCACGCGCGCACACACACACACACACATACACACACTCACACACACACACAGAGGTTGCAGAATCAGTGTTTCTTCATTCATTCAGTTTCTTTTTTCGAGGTTTTAGTCTTTCTATGACACATGGTAATTTCTTTTTATATAGTTTTTATATTTCATTCTCTTCCCTCTCACTCTTTCTTCCCGCGTTCTGTCCACTCACTCACTCAGACACACACACACACGCACACACACACACACACACACACACACAGACACACACGCGCGCGTGCACACCATACACACATACGCACGTATGCACATACGTACGCTCGCATTTGTCAGCCATCTAATTCCCAGGTAGTCTAACTTGCAAGCCTTGCACACCTGAAGACATAAGACAGTCTTCAATCACCTTGTCTCTTGCTCATTTATCTATACGGTTTCACGCGCTCACACACATACGCGTGCGCACGTACACAAAAAGAAAGAAAGAAAGAAAATCAGGGGAAGGAAGAATAAAGAAAAAGAAAAGAGGAAGTGACGCAGTCAGCTTTCTTTTCTTTTGTCATGTCTCCAAACTGTGTTGTTATCATTTCACTTGAGATTTCCAAACCAGACAATTAGATCCAAGGCTGTACCGTTTTGGCCAACCTCCAGTCCAAATTTTCCCTTGTCTTCTGCTATTATCATTATCACTACTACCACCGCCAACACAACCTCTACTCCAATCACCATCATAATCATCATAATCATCATAATCATCATTCCCAAAACTTCAAAATCGAAAGCTTTTGATATCAAGCTAACAATGATACATTTATAAATTCTTTCTCATCCAATCTCTTTCTTTCTTCTTTAATTTTTTTCTCACTCATTGTTATTATTATTATTATTATTATTATTATTATTATTATTATTATTATTATTATTATTATCATTATCATTATTATTATTATTATTATCATTATTATTATTACATTTTTTTTAAAGATTTTTCACCTCTGGGAAGTTTTGACAAAGTAAGGTCTTGCCATTTTTTTTGTTTGTTTGTTTGTTCTTTTTTCACTGCCAAAATTTTATGCTGAATACTCTTGTTGTGACACTGTCTCTCGGTGAAAGCTGAGAATGACACAAACAGGCAGCTATTTTCTGGTTAGATGTCTTTTCAGATATTTGTTGGATAAAAGAAGAAAATAAGCGATGGAAGAAATATAAAAGGTTCCAGTCTTGATTTTTGTCAACCCGAGGGTATCATACAACCTTAGAGAACTCTCACATACACATTCTCTTACCCTTTCTCAATTTCTCTGTGTTTGTATGAGAGTGGTTGTGTATATGTGCGAGTGTGTGTGTTTATGTTGTATGGCATCAACATTTCCCTGTACAATTTCAAGTTGTGAGAGTATAAAGTGAACTGCTGTTGAATAGTGTGTAGTCTAACTTAACTGAAGAGAGGTAGGTGAGGTGGTATTGAACGGTCTATAGTCTAATTCCATTTCATCTTTATAAACTCTTTCACTTCATATACACGTTTAATGTTCTAGAGAAAAGCGTGAACCTGAAAATAGGAGCTGATTAACTGCAGACAATGGATAGAACATCAAACAGTTGTTTCAATTAATAACAAACATCTGTACGCGTCAACGAGGGAGACTTTGAGAGGTCGTACGAAAATACTAGAAATAAGTGTTAAATCTCCCTCAAATTGCATCTAACCATCTGAAGGAAAAAAAATGGAAAAGAGGATTGTGTCAAGGCTAGAACACTTTTTTACACAGGTCTGCGCCATCGAGGTAGATTTGAGATTAAGCAACGTTAACAGCATGAAAAGAAGATGAAGATTTATTATTTCTAACTTAAGGATAGATACACAAATATATCCAGTGGAGAAGCTTGAAAACAAAACTGGAGCGATGAGTTTTCAATTTTCTTTAACAAAATTAAAATTGATAGGGAAAATTAGAAAATTTTAGTTTTCACACTTTCCATGGCTTTCAGTAAATCAGCTGTAAAAAAAGTAAAAACGGATCTTACTGGAAATACAAATACTAACATTGGATTCCGTTTGTCGGAGGTTTTATGATGTAATCACCAACTCTCTATTTTGGTCTTTCAGTTTATTTTTCGCCCCAGTTTAGGTTTGAATGAGCAGATCATATGGTTGGGGATGTTTCAGTTGTAACCTTCACATACTTTCTATTTTTACGGTCATACTGAAATGCTTACATTTCATTGCGAAGTGTCATTGAAAAGAAATTTAGTCGCTATTTCTAGCAAGCAGAACGATCGCATAGAGTTTTATTCGTTGGTTCATACGCTTAAAATAATAATACCGTGCTCATGATGGAACAAAATCATGGGAGATGATTATGAATAGATTAGTTCAAGGTGATGTAGGGTAATCAAATATAATCTAGGGTTCAGATCGACTACTAGGGTTCAGATTGATAACTTTAAGGGCCTGGGGACTGATGAATTTTCAGATTGCTGTATCAGTGATTGACAATTACATTGCGGAAGTAGTGATCTTTAGTAAAAATTGCAAGATGCTTAATTTCTAGTTCAAATCGTGCCTTGAGCGAGTTTGACTTTCAGCACTTAATATACAGAATATTTAAAATGAAAAATTTGTCACACAAATGCCGGAGACCTTGGAACCATAGGTGTAGGGTTTGTTTTGCTTGCTAATTTTCTTGCCTTTTCGCATCTCCTTATAGCTTGAGGATGATGAAGTTATATCGTTGCTCATTTCTTAGTTCCTAGAAGACAACAGGCTTGCATTAGTGACATTGAACATTCTTTCAGTCATTCCTACATAATTTCCTAATACTATATATATATATATGTATGCAAGTAGCATGCATGGGTTTATGCATGAATGTGTGTGGTGTGTAAGTGTGTGCGTGTGTGTGTGTGTGTGTGTATGTGTATGTTTTTGTGCGTGTGTGTGTGTGCATAATATACTGTTCCGCGATGGCGAGACATATACATATAGACAGACAGACGGACAGATAGATAGACAGATAGACAGACAGATAGATTAATAGATAGATAAATAGAAAGATAGATAGATAGAGAGATAGATAGATAGACAGACAGACAGACAGACAGACAGACAGACAGATAGACAGAGGGACAGACAGACAGACAGACAGACAGACAGACAGATAGATAGATAGATAGATAGATAGATAGATTGATAGATAGATAGTACATATCTGAAGATTGCAGTAGCGTGAAACTCGAGACGTGAAAGAGACCCCCAGGTTCAGTTTCAAGAAAGCGTTCTCTATGGCATGTATCGAACATACAATATATGTGTATGTGCTTGTGTGTGTGTAAGTGTGTACAGATATATGTATCTGCTTTTGTGTGTGTCTGTGTGTGCATATAATATGGTTGTTAGCATGTAAGTGTACACGCAGACGCATAAACATAGATCTCCATGTACAGGTAGTTATCAGTATATGTGCGATGAGCCAATTCAACAAATCTTTCTGGACGAAGATTAAACGACATCTGTCAGCTATCGAATAAATACCCCTTGTTGCTTGAGTGCTTAATATAGATTTGCTTCTCTGTGGAGAACGGTGTTCGTATGATTCGAAACAGCTGCGTCATGCCATATGGGAATGATCTGGCGATATATTTGTAATCATATATATTTTATTATTTAGTTTTTTAAACCGATATAAGATTTCAACAAGATGATACATAGTTTGCTGTCGTCCTTGGTTAGTTGCAACAGTGTGTTGATGATTATGCCTCATTGTGGGTAAATGCATCTATATGCATATAGACATAAGTTTCCACACACAAATGCATGCACATAATTATATAAAGGTTTTGACTGTATGAATATAAATAGACACACACAAACACACACACATAAAGATAAAGAAAGATAGATAAATAGATAGATAGATGTATACATACATACATATATATATGTATATATATGTATATGTATATGTGTATATATATATATATGTGTGTGTGTATGTATATATATATATATATATATATATATATGCACATATATATATATTATATATATATATATACATATATGTGTATACGTACATATATACAAATGTATATGTAAATATATATATATATATATATATATATATATATATATATACAATCATATGTGTATACACATACACAGATATATATACGCATATATATATATTTCCATATATTTGCGTATTTTTGCTTAGCTATTTATAAATTCTCATAGTTGTCAGTGTATTTTGCACCCCCCACGTTCAAGAGTAATCGATAAAATTACTGCTTTTATCACCAGAAGTTTCACAACAGATGTATGTGTAAGT
>NC_068987.1:68749339-68754032 GCF_001194135.2 Octopus bimaculoides | reverse complement strand
ATATATTTTTTTATTTTTATTTTTATTTTTATTTTTATTTTTATTTATATATATATATATATATACATATATCTGCGAGTGCGTTTTTTTTGTGTGTGTGTCTGTGCATATGTATGTGCTTTTTGTGAGTGAGCATTTGTACGTCGGTATGAATTGGCGTTAATGCTATGACAATCTACACATAGAGTTCGGTGGTTTGGGATATTTCTATTGCGCATGTACAAAAAAATTGGCACACTTGTTGCAGAAATATGCTTCTTCTAACCCCATGTATTTTAAACACTGAAATAGACGTGTAACATTCTGTATTTCCTCTGAAGAGCGTATACATGCAAGTAAGTTTGTATGACAGTATGCACATATATGAATGTGTGTGTGTGTGTGTGTGTGTGTGTGTGTGTATCTATCTTTAACGTGTGTGTGTATGTGTATGTGCGTGTGTGTATATATGTACATATGCACATATACATATATGTATATGTATGTGTATATATGCTTAAAGTAAAGTGAGACATTTTCTTTGTGTAAAACACCATTACACTCGTTGCACTCTTGAGTCCAATTTATATATGTGTGTGTGCGTGTGAGTATGTGTGTATGTATGTATATGTATGTATATATGATATATATATATTATATATATATATTATTATATATACTTATATATAATAAATATATACATATATAGATATGTATGTGCGTGTATGTATATTATATATATATATATATATATATATATATATATATATATATGTATGTATGTATGTATGTATGTATGTATGTATGTATGCGTGTGTGTGTGTGTGTGCGTGTGTATATATATGAGTGTGTATGTATTTGTGTTGTGTGTGGTGTGTGCGTTGTGATAATGATTTACCACTGATATCATAGGGATGTTGTTTTTCTCCAGTAAGAATCCGTTTGAGAATACTAAGCTCATCATTTCGGGAGAATGATTCACTGTAGTTATTTCTTCCTCGCGGTATAAAATTAACTCCACTATTTGAATCATTTCTGTTATGTTTTACCTACAAGGAACATCACTAGTTTTCGCTGACTCCGCTTTTACTACCACATAGTCAGCCATTTCGCCCTCATTCAAAGAGACAAACCATGCCTTCATCTAAAGAGTTATATCACCACGCATTCATCTAAATCAACATTAATTTTTCCGTGTATATAGTAACTTAGTCAGACAGTGAGACAAAGTAATTCCTTTAATTTAATCATCCATTTATCCGTGCAATCAAATTCGGTCCCTTGTGTTGTCTAAGAGATTAACATGTAGATTCTAAGAGATAATCTTCTCTCTTCTTCCTCTATCCCTACCTCACACTCTACCTTCTCTTTTTTCCTTCCTTTCTCTCTTTCTCCTTCTCTTTCTTTTCTTTATTGTTTCTGTTCTCTCCCATTATCGATGTTGGTGTGGAGGGTTATCTGAGAATGGCGCTCTGTGAGCTTGTAAAGAGTAGCTTTCTTCTATTTTTGATCAAGTGTATAAGGTCAGTTATTTGCCTCAGCTCTGAGACTTCATCTTCAATGTGTACAGGAATTAGTCTATCAGTGCATGCATTGAATCATTTATTTCCTCTCCCACCTCCATCTATCTATCTATCTATCTATCTATCTATCTATCTATCTATCTATCTATCTATCTATCTATCTGTCTGTCTGTCTGTCTATCTATCTATTTATCTATCTATCTATCACTATCACTTAGTCAGTATGTGTCTCCGGATATTTGTACGGTTCACTCTCCTCGACTCTCCCTTCCCTGTCTTTCTCTTTATCTATCTGATCACACACACACACACACACACACACACACACACACACACACACACACAAACCACACAAACACACACACACAACAAACAGACAGCCATAACACGTACGCATTGATATATGTACACATACGCTCACATACACCAAAGCATAAATGCACACACGTAAATGTGTTGATTGTAGACAGTGGAATATTCCAAATCTTGAAAACTAGGCTGTTCCAAGTTGTGTTGGAAATTGCTGAGATAACATAACGCCGAATTTAATGTATAACAGTATTTAGCTTCATTCTCATGGACTCTATGTTCTTATTCTGTTTGTATCGATTAATTTTACATTCTCCCGTGGGTTAATATAATATGTACTAGTCATATATGAGTAAGGTCGGTTTCTTCCCTACAAAAATTGACATCCTGTCTAAAATAAACCAGAAATAATATTTGACTCTTCCAGTCTTACTGATGCCATCATAACTCTTTATTCCTGTGGTCACTAAGACGAATACCCGCAAAAATCAGGGTAGTTAATTAGACTAATCTATTAGAGAAAATAACGCATTTTAAATGCATGCCATAATGGTGTCAGATAATGTGATATGGACAATACCAAGGTTTCTTATTTGTTTTTGTCTTCCCTCTTTTTCTTCCTCACACGCGTTTCCTTTCACTTTCTCTCACTCCTCCTTCAATAGAAACCTTACAAATTCAAATTTTGTGGTATGCAAGCTCCCCAAAATTTTAAAACTTATTTTCATGATCTATTCAGAGTAGGAAGGTGAGAGGTCTTGATTTTTATCAGGGCCCTCGAGATGGGCAATACGAAAGAGAAGTTATCCTTAAAGTAGAATTCTAACTCGAGTGTTTACAACAAAGTGGACTCTGCTAAAAGTAACCATAGACCAGGTGGCTCGTTCAAAGTTTCACAAGTCAACACGTAGGAACTAGTGCTTTATTAGTGATCCACACAAGCCTAGGGTTTCGTTACGAACTCAAAGCTAATGTGAAGATGAACGCTATTAATGTTAGACTAGCGGACGATACCAAATTAGATGAGACAACGCTGGTTTAACTGTACAGCCTCAGAATGTCGCGTTCGTATTCTTCATATTTGTCATTAGAGGAATAATGCATATAACATATACACACAGAAACACACACATCCTAACATATATACAAAGAAAAGTAAATGAATCTGCAGTCTCCGGCAATGAGTATTTCAGTTGTTCTATTATCTGAAATCGTTACTCATGAAATATGGGGTAAGCTGCTGAGTGTCTCACAAAAGAGAGATACTTTAACGTAATTCTCTCTCAGAAGCACCAAGAGACAAAGACTGGTATAACAAGACTGACACATTGAATTATAGCTACAGTCCATTTCACGGCTTTACAGTCACACACACATACGCACGCACGCATACGCACACAGGTACACACACAAACACATACTCAGACGCACATACACACACTTGTACTCATGTTATATATGCATGTCTGTATGTAGTTTTGATTGACACCAAATCATATCTTCATATTCCTAACGTACTCTGGTCATGTATGTCTGACTGGACAATTCAGAAGTGCTTCAAACATCCAGCAAATGGTTTGAGAAGCCAAAGCGTATCAAGTGAAGTAAGGTATTTCTAAATGTGTCTTTGATCAATATTCACCAGACTGCGATATAACAGTCCAAGAAAGACACGAGGTTAATATATTCCGGTTGTTGCACCAGCAGTGATCTTTCTACTAATGCATCAATGCACTTTGCTGTGTGTCATCATCTATTGATGATGCCATAACTTGGCATGTATGTGAAGAGTTCAGCATTTGTGTGTATCTATACATGTATCTGTTTGCATAAATGGATAATTTGTGCGTGAGTTTAATCTACATTTTCTGTGCGAGAGTATGTATTGTTGTTGTTCTGTATGTGTATGTGTGTGTGTGTATGTGTATGCATGCGTGTATAAGTCTTGTATAATTTATGTGTGTTTGCTTGGTTCATGTATATTTATGTATAGGTCATTCGTCCTAGGTTTTCAATGATTTCAGGATTTCAGTGATGGCTATTTTGTTTTTATGCACACACAAACTCATACACATACACACACATACACACACTAATTTATGTTTATATATGTATACATACACACACACACACACACAAATACATATATATATGCATATATAGATGCACATATGTATATAAGCATATAAAAATACACACATACATATAAGAGATATATGCACACACCTGTATATAGATAAGAGTGTGTGTATGTGTGTGTGCACATGTGCGTGTGTGCGCGCGCGTGTATGCGCCTCGGATTTAAATCTTGCTGTTCTGAACTTTAGTTCTTTCGATAAATAACGTACCAGTCTTCTTCTTCTTCTTCTTCTTCTTCTTCTTCTTCTTCTTCTTCTTCTTTTTCTTCTTCTTCTTCTTCTTCTTCTTCTTCTTCTTCTTCTTCTTCTTCTTCTTCTTCTCCAGTGCATTTATGTGTGGGTACTCCTACATGTATATATGTGTGTGTGTGTGTCTGTGTGTGTGTGTGTGTGTGTGTGTGTGTGTGCATATGTATATATGTATGTATGTATGCATACATGCATGTATGTATGTATGTCTGTATGTATGTATGTACTTATATATGTGTATGTACTTATATATGTGTGTGTGTGTATGTGTGAGGGTGTGTGTATGTCTGTGTGTCTATGTTTGTTCCCCCACCATCGCTTGGCAACCGATGCTGGTGTGTAACGTCCCCGTAACTTAACGGTTCGTCATAAGAGACTGATATAATAAGGACGATGCTTACAAAGAATAATTCGATGAAGGGAGGTACTCCAGCATGACCGCAGTCAAATGACTGAGGCAAATAAAAGAATATGTATATATATATATATATATAT
>NC_068987.1:68748190-68749307 GCF_001194135.2 Octopus bimaculoides | reverse complement strand
TATATATAATGCATATATATGTCTGTATTAGTATATTCAAATGTACCCATGTGCCTTTATATGTCTGTGTGAATATAATTCTTGTGATATGCTATATTAATTTCGCAGATTATAATAGGTGTATATTTCCTTGATCTCTGATGTATAAAAAAAGAAAAAAGTGACTCCCCGCAGTATTGAAGCTGCCGAATATTAATCACTTGATTAGTAGTGGCGTGTTCAGAAATAGGGTTGTGACTAAGAAACTAAGAGAAAATATATTGTATTCATGTGCATTTATACATTTATAGTCGTCCATAGATTTTCTGAACCTTCGCCCGCTGAAAATAAGTTTAATCATCGTTGATCCTCTATCAGTTCGACTTCAACCCATACATAATTTCCACGTAACACATTTCACGAAGCTTTTCTCGATCCGAGACTAATGACAAATGATGCCACAATGTACATAACACATTGATTTAAGCATTTATGTTACTTTTCAATTAGGTAGTCGTTAACTTTTAAGCATTTTCTTACTCTTCAGAGACATATCTGTATTTCTCTATCTCTGTCTCTCACTCTCTTCTCTGGGTGTGCGTGTGTGCATGTGTGTGTGAGCGTGTGTGTGTTTTTCTTTCTTTCTTTCTTTCTTTCTTTCTTTCTTTCTGTCACTCGTTCTCTGAAACTCTCTCCACAGTATATCTTCACTTTGTATTATGTTGCTCTTTCAACTCCTGTACATATTTTCCTCAGATTTACTTCTTGTCGCTTTGAAATACCTCTCTATCTTTCAGTACTTATTATATCGACTTTCCCCTCTACCCAGTCTCATCATCATCATCATTATCACCGCCACCACCACCAACACCACCACCATCATCATCCTCATTATTATCATCATCATCATCATCTTCTTCTTCTTCTTCTTCTTCTTCTTCTTCTTCTTCTTCTTCTTCTTCTCCTCCTTCTTCTTCTTCTTCTTCCTCCTCCTCCTCCTCCTCCTCCTCCTTCTTCTTTAGAATAACGATCATTTCCACCTTCGTCATTATCACTATCATCACCACCAACACCAACACCAGCACCATCATTATAATCGTCATCTGCGCGATCATCAATTAACAAGTGCATTCACGAC
>NC_068987.1:68745518-68748052 GCF_001194135.2 Octopus bimaculoides | reverse complement strand
ATAACCTAACTAGTACTGTATAAATACATATTTAAACAACGTTTCTTCAAAATTTTATTTTTAACTGCTTAAATGTAATTTAATTTTAACTTTTGATCATCATCATCATCATCATCATTATCATTATTATTATTATTATTATTATTATTATTATTGTTGTTATTATTGATGTCGATGATGATAATTATAATAATAATATTATTAATAAGTATTTTTATAATTATTATAGGCTTTCCCTCTATTTTTCATCTCTAATTTCCATTCTCTTTTTGTTTTTTTTTCATCTTAACATCTTCCATATTTGTAATTTTTTATAGTCATTTAATATTCTCTTTTTAGATTTTTTTTTTTTTTTTCTCCTGCGTTTTACTTTTTGAATCAACCATTCCTCTCTTTTTCTGTTCTCGAAATTTTTTTTTTTTTTTCATTCGTTCTTTTTGTTGATTTCTATAGTTTTTTTTTTTTTAGTTTTTTTTTTTACCTCCATTTCAACCCAACTTTCTCTCCCAATCACCTCACCGCCATATTATATCTGCCACACTTCTTCATGTAGTAAACATTGCTGGTGCTGCTGTTGTTGTTGTTGTTGTTGTTGTTTTTCTGGTTATTTCTTTGCTGCTGTTAACTGCCACTGACATCGGCATTGCTGTTGTTATTGTTATTGTTGTGTTGTTGTTGTTATTGTTGTGTTGTTGAAGTCGTCCCTGTTCAAAATTTTTTTCTATAAAATTTTCATCTTTTCGTTGAATTTTTTTACTCTTTTCTTCTGCGTCTTTAAAAAAAAATTTTAGAAAGCTATATTTCTATTTATTGGTATAATGGCGGTCTGATAGCAGAATGGTCTTGGGTGGCGGTTGGCAGTAGGTTTACAGGTAGATGTGAGACACTTCATGAATGTTGCCGGTACCACAGCTGCTGCTTTTGCTGCTGCTGCTGCTGCTGTTGCTGCTGCTGCTGCTGCTGCTCAGGATGATGATGATGATGATGATGATGATGATGATGATGATGATGGTGGTGGTGGTGGTTGTGGTGGCGATGATGATGATGATGATGGTGGTTGTGGTAGCGATGATGATGATGATGATGATGATGATGGTGGTGGTGGTTGTGGTGACGATGATGATGATGATGATCATGGTGGTGGTTGTGGTAGCGATGATGATGATGATAAAAGTGTATGATAAAATAAGTGCACGATAAAAGGAGGGTATGGTAAAAATAAAAGAAACAAGTGTACGATAAAACGAAGGGAGGGTTCTGTTACTAGGAAGAAGATGGAAATTGTAGCGACCCGACCGAGTTAGTAGTTAAGTGTTGGATGAACTCTTCGTCGATCTCGACAGTGATCATCTATTCGTTCGACTAGATAAACAACCTACTCTTTAAATGTGTAACCCCAACGAAACCCGCCAAATAAACACGACGCAATTTGGGCAAACTGGATATTTTAACGACAAGTACAATCATGAGAAAAAAAAAAAACCCTTCCTGACTGGTACTTCATTTACCAACGTTCAGGTGATATTAAGTAAAGTTGATTCCAGCAGTTAGATTTTAAATCAAATGCAGGGTGTTGAGAGCTGAAACCTAAACTACAAAGTGTTTTATGCGACACCAAACGGCTCCATTAAAGCACCATCCTTCACTACAACTGCTACGGAGAATTGCTCACCAACTACTTCGCTAAAAGACGTATGTAAAATTACATATTTTTTCGTGTGTCTCCAGGATTTTATGTCGTGTTCTAGTGTATTAAATAGTTTCTCACATTAAAAATGACCCCCCTAAGTTATAGTCGATTTAACGTACTTCCTTTCAGTCCTTTAAATATCCTGTATGTATATGTTTGTGCGTGTGCGTATGTGTGTGTGCGTGCGTATGTATGTATGTATGTATTCACTCACACATACAGACACATATAGAGAGAGATAAGCATATAAATATATATAGGAAGAAAGAAAGAAAGAAAGAAAGAAAGAGAGGGAGAGGAGAAAGAGGGAGGGGAGAGAGGGAGGAAAGAATTAGGTGAGATAGGAAGGGAGAGATTTAGCACGTCTTGCTAAGGTAGAGACAGTTGGACGAAAAACAATTAAAGCAACAAACGGTTATCATAAAAGAAACTAGCTAAATGGTCGATAGATAAGAAAATAAACTACTTACAAGTACAATAGACAAAGATGGTTGCCTCTGTGTTTAGTTATGTCTCGTTTTCTGTCTTATTTTCCGCTATCTATCTATCTATCTATCTATCTATCTATCTATCTATCTATCTATCTATCTATCTATTGAGATAGCGAGAGGGCGGGAATGAGTGAATGAGAGGAGAGAGGAGGAGGAGTTCAAAAAAGAGAAAAAGGGGGCGAATTAATGAATGAGACTGACCTTTGGCAGAACAGCAGCCATCATATACAAACAAGAATGATATAATTGTCGAGTGAAATATTTGGCATAAATTTTTATATTGGGAGGTTAAATATCTCCGAGATCAACTCTGCCTTTATCCCTTCGGTATCGATAGAATATATACTAGTGAA
>NC_068987.1:68744779-68745261 GCF_001194135.2 Octopus bimaculoides | reverse complement strand
ATATATATATATATATATATATATAGACAGATAGATCGTTGCTTTCGTCGTTCTCATTTCCTATGTGTTCGGGTTCGATTTCGCCAGCATAGAACAACCAATTCTATTGTCACTATTAACATTACGAATTATACGAACTGTAGATAAGAGCAGATGTGAGGGTTTACGAAAACACAAACAAGAAACTAGGCCAGCAGAAGAGTCTCTACGCGGTTAGTAGAACATTTAGAAATAGCAACGAAATTACCGCAAATCCCACCTTATTAATATGAGAAACAAAGCGTATACTGTTTGATGGAAACCTAATGCATTGAAGGACGGTTGAAATGCTTGATAAGGTATATTTGCTCACTAATACTACTAATATGTGTGCGCATATACATACATATAGACATACACACACACACATGCATATACAGAAAGAGAGAAAGAGAGAGAGAGAGAGAGAGAGAGAGAGAGAGAGAGAGAGAGAGAGAGAGAGA
>NC_068987.1:68742827-68744454 GCF_001194135.2 Octopus bimaculoides | reverse complement strand
CACATGCATACACATATAATCATAATATATTCTAAATTCTAAACATTAAGAAAAACAGTTTTTCAAGTTAATCGATTATTCTTCCCAACATCGTCACCTTCTGCAAAGTGTTTAAGCATACCACTACTGATTATTGTTGCTGTTGTGGTTGTTGTTGTTATTTTTATTATTATTATTATTATTATTATTATTATTATTATTATTATTATTATTATTATTATTATTATTAATATTATTACATTGCGTTTTCTTTCAATATCTCCGTTCTGATCTTGTTGCTTTGGATTATACTACTGAACATTATTCTGCTTCACGACCGCCCTACAACAGCTGCTCTGTACACAAATGAAAAGACAAATACGTATACTGCACATTTCCACTAGTTGAGCCTACGGGTGGTGGCCATTCTTATATCTGCACATGGAGCACTGTTCCTCTCCCCCTTTCCCTCTCACTCTTTCTCTCTCACTCTTTCTCTCAATATGTATATATATGTATATACATATACGTATATGAGTATATGCTACATATATATGTACATACACACCTACACACACATGCACATACATACATACATACATACATAAATACACACATACATACATACGTACAGGTTTGGTGATGCAAACAGGAAAATAGAACTCAATATATATATACATTCTTATTAATAATCGGCAGAACTTTCAGAGTGATTCAAGGGCCGAGAGTTTTGTATATTGATATGTACCAATGGATGAAACTCTCGGTCCTTGAGTCATTCTTTCTATCGGTTATAAATGTATGCGTGTACAAACATATATATATACCTATGGTATTTGAGTACTCTTTTTTGCACCTTGTTTCACATTTATATGCTTACTCCGGTATATATATATATATATATATATATATATATATATATATATATATATATATATATATATATATATATATATATATGTATGCTATATGTATGTATATAGGCAAGTGAAAAGTAAAAACAAAAACAGGAAGAACAACAAAGTCAAAAGGGAGTAATTGTATTAGGTTGACGCTCAGAGAAAGTTTAAGAATGGTAAAAGAGTGGATGTGACGTTTCGATCATAGCTCATCGTCAGAGAGAAAAAAATCCAGTGAGAAAGAAAAGAATTGTCCGAAAGAAACACTTGTATGGTTGCATGGCTGATGTATATAAACGTGTCAGTGACTAGATTTTTAAGAGAAGGAAAAATAGGATATCGTGACATTTATGTTTTTTGAACTATGGAAATACCGTTGTAAGTGATATGCAATAGATCCAACATTTTAATGTCACTGTGTCGCAGTATCAGTCTGTTTATCATGTTATGGCATTATTCCCTGAAATTGCTGGCCTTGTGCCAAAATTTGAAACCAATAATGGCCACAGCTTTTGGGGAGTAATATTTTTACTTTAAATACAGAAGAAATAATTTATAAACCCTCTTATAAGAAAATAACTTCACGAAATAGAAAGAAAATATTTGAATATAGTTACAGGTGTGGCTGCGTGTTTAGAATCTTGCTTCCCGACAACATGGTTCCTTATTCAGTCCCTCTGCGTGGCACCTTGGGCATGTGTTTTTTTTTGTTTTTTCTGTAGCCTAGGGTCGACGAAAGTCTTCCGAAT
>NC_068987.1:68742008-68742777 GCF_001194135.2 Octopus bimaculoides | reverse complement strand
GGAGCCAATGTAAAGACAAGCAAGTTAGATATATAAAGAATATTAAATACATTAAATACAAAAAATGTATTTATATGTTTACATACAAAAAGGTCTGACTTACACATATCTATATATACATTTACTCTTCTACCCGCTCAAATTTAAACCGCTTGAGCACTACTAACTGTATTCTATACGGAGAGTATCTGATTCCCATCTATGAGCTATATGTATATATATATATATATATATATATAAGCAGCCACACGTTACAGACGCACACACTTACACACGCACGCACACACTCCCACACGTCAGTGTCATTAGCCCCTATTCATAAACACACACTCATTCACACACACCATTTTCACATACACAAACATTTTTTTCTAATCATTCACCATACTTGACCGCTAAATCTAAATGTCTTTTTCATTCTCTCTCTGTTTATTTTCTCTTATTGCTTTGTGATAAAGAGCGTAGGCTCGAAATGTAAAACATGCTTTCATTTTCCCGAGCGTCAAACTAATACACATGTTTTTTCATACACCTGTCTTCGTATTTTGTTTTTCTATAAATTTCAACTATATATATGTATGCATATAATGTATATATATAAATATATTGTCAAGTTGTGATGGGGCGGGGGAACACAGACAAACACACACACACACACACACACAAACACATACTTCTATCTATCTATCTATCTATCTATCTATCTATCTATCTATCTATCTGTCTGTCTGTCTGCCTGCCTGTATGTCTGTCTGTCTGTATGTCTGTC
>NC_068987.1:68739714-68740963 GCF_001194135.2 Octopus bimaculoides | reverse complement strand
GAGGGAGGGAGAGGGAGAGAGTGATTAAGAGAGATTGATAAGGAGAGAGAGAGAGAGAGAAGGTGGGGGTTGACAAGCATTCAAACAGACAGGCGCCAAGCAAACAGAAGTATGGGGAGGTTGTGACGGGTGAGTGTTGGCGAATGTAACGGAGACAAACGGACAGAAAAGCGGAATAACATGAGGCGGGGGGGGGGAAATGTAGCAATGTCGGTTACTATAGTAACCTTGCCATGATGACAGAATGAAGAGAACATATGTTGGCGTTAAGATTTAATACACAGCTATATATATACACACACATACATGTACATACACACACACACACACACACACACACACACACACACATATATATATATATATATAGTCACAGAGACAGAGAGGGGAGAGAGAGAGTCTCATACTCATTTTGAAGTGGTTTTTCGTTTTTACACACGCGCGCATGCACACATACACCTTCATGCACTACCACTCTAATCATACGCATATCACAATTACCAAACACATTCATCTCTTTGACAAATCTACAGAGAAACACTTGAATACAGCCGACTGCATTGACAGACAAACTGCTTCCTACTTGGACGTAAACATACCGAGACGACTAGCAAACAATTTCTGCACTGCCCACGTTTATATACCTTCTGTTATGATAAGCTAACTGGGAAGCTTCTGCACATTCGCTTAACCTGCTGAAAAGAGCAGCTAAACAATTAGAAAGCTACATTAGGTAATGCACACCAGGATATGTATATAGTGCTAGAAAAGAAAAAAGAAAAAGACTAAGCGAAACAAGGATGATCACAATGGGAATGCCGTTTATAATATTTTAGGTCAGTTTGGTAGAGACTCACTTTATGCAAACAATAAATACCTTTGCCTTCTTTTTACGTATAGATCGTGTGCAACATGCAAGAATGTACAACTGTTAGCATATATATTTTTGCAAGACCTACATACGTGCATCTATTTTATTGTTTTACGTTTGTCGTTTTTGCAAACAAGTTTACAACAGCTGGAATATGCTCTATCACTTTCTCTTTCCCCTCGCTCTTTCTCGCCACCCTATACACACTGCTTGCAGAAGCGAAAGGCCATTTTTCACTATAACTAAATCACCGCTTTTTTGATAGGAAGCTGGGCCGTTCGTTTACTTTGACGACTCGTAGTTTGCGAGTTCAAAACATTTTACAGAAGATTTTATTTTTTCATTTTCATTATTTGGCTCCGGGTGTTCAGTCTCACT
>NC_068987.1:68737935-68739110 GCF_001194135.2 Octopus bimaculoides | reverse complement strand
ACCATCATCAAAGATCAATTGACTTAACGGATAAGATACATCCCTTTGTTAAACACCTCCATCTGATCATCGAATGCCTTTCACAGTGTCCTTAATTTTGTAAACATTCTTATGATCTGTACTGTACGTGTGTGTTGGCACTCCGTCGCTTACGACTTCGAGGGTTCCAGTTGATCCAATCAACGGAACAGTCTGTTCGTGAAATTAACGTGCAAGTGGCTGAGCACTCCACAGACACGTGTACCCTTAACTTAGTTCTCGGAGAGATTCAGTGTGACACAGAGTGTGACAAGGCTGGCTCTTTGAATTACAGGCACAACAGAAACAGGAAGTAAGAGTGAGAGAAAGTTGTGGTGAAAGAGTACAGCAGGGTTCGCCACCATCCCCTGCCGGAGTCACGTGGTGCTTTAGGTGTTTTCGCTCAATAAACACTCAGAACGCCCGGTCTGGGAATCGAAACCGCGATCCTATGATCGCGAGTTCGCTGCCCTAACCACTGAGCCATTGCGCCTCCTGTACTGTACGTAGCCTGTAGTTAAACCACAAGTCTTCGTTGCTTCACCTACCAATCAAGAAGGCCATGCGAAAAGGCTCATGGGTGTAGCCTTTCTCTATCTGTGATTAAACTATAAAAAAAAATCAACCGGAAGAAAAAAACATTCACAGCCCATTTAAGTTCACATAATGGCAGGCATTATGTTGTCTTTGACCAGAACACTTTACACGTGTCTGTTATCTCATCACTGCCGTGAATAGCAATGACAAATTTCTATCTGCAATACATTAGTAGAACTGGTCAAAAATTTGGCTCTTATCCACTTAACGCTTCGAAAATGTGGTTAAATAACGGTCTTATAGATCCCGCGAGGTTTCTAAAAGTATCACTTCTTTTCTTTAGGGTGCCTTCACACGGTATAATGTCAAAATATGACAAATATTATGGATGTGTAATTAAAGGGGGAGAAACTCTTATGTTATATAACACTTACGTGATGTCCATACAAACACACACTCACACACAACTGTATGTATGTATGCACGTATGTATGTATGCACGTATGTATGTATGTATGTGTGTATGTATGTATGAATGCATACATGTTTGTATATCTATCTATCTATCTATCTATCTATCTATCTATCTATCTATCTATCTATCTATATATATTTATATA
>NC_068987.1:68733333-68737150 GCF_001194135.2 Octopus bimaculoides | reverse complement strand
AGAGAAACGGTATTATGTTTATCCTCGAATCGAATTCATCTTTTGGTTTGAGTTCTACGGAGCAAGTCATAGTATTTTGCATCTATTATATTCGTTTCTTTTAAGACAGTATACAGCACTGCTTCTCATACAAAGGTGAAAACTGAAGCCCCCTTTTCGGCTTCGATTCTTGGTTGAAATCGTTTCACTTTATATGCACCATTATTGTCCTTCGAAAAGATATAGCCATTCTGGCTCAGGTGTAAAGAACTGAATTAATTTTTGGTGGTTGCACGAGAGAATTAATGCTGAACCCTCAGAGCTACCGAACATAACAGCAATATGTATAACATACAGGCTGAGACTAACCAACATCTATTAGTCTCTAGCTTCTTTGTTCTTGTAATTTTGGTGTTGAGGGCGATAATGATCGTTGAGGCGTCGCTATAAATGTTGGTGTTGGTGATGGCCATGGTGATGTAGATGACAATGAAAGAGCTGATAGTGGTTCTTGTGGTGATGATGGTTGCTATGGCAGTGATGATAGCTGTCGTGATAATGGTAACAATGACGATGATGATGATGACGATGATGATGGTTACAAACGGTATTGTTGGGTGCTGTGATAATGATAATAGTGGTGATGCTATTGGTGATAATTATGAAGGTGGTGTTGATGCTGATGGACGTGGCAATGCTAATGATGGCAGGATAATAGTGTATATTATTTGAGTCTGTTGCTCTCCTGTCTATATAAGTGGTATGAATTGAGAATCTCAGTGCATCTCCGTGAATGCAGCGCTGTGTTTGTGACAGTATAAGAACAGAAAACTATTCCACCGAGAGGTTAATACATTTCCCAGCCTACAAATTTACTTCTTCAAACATAAAGTAGCATATTAGCCAAAGACAGGTCAACCAAAATTAAAGAGACATATACTTATAGAAGAATATAGACAAACATTTCAACCTATCACACTGTGATAGAGCGCCTAATATGTAAATACGTTTGCACACGCTGACATACTGTCGAGGAGCGCTGTGCATTTCAACAGTTACAATTTAGAAGTCATATACACCGTTCGTTCTTTCCTCCTCTATTTCATTCATCCAATTTTCCTTTCTTTTTTCTTCATTCCTTTGTTCCTTCATTTGTTTTTTTCTTTCTTATATTTATTTATCCATCTTTTCTATTGTTTCACTTTCTCTTTTGTTGCCATTTACTTTCTCCTTTGTCCCTCTAACTGTTTCCATGTTCCTTTCTACATCTACACACACACACAAACCCTCTCCCCCTCTCTCTCCTTCTCCTTCTCTTTCTCTCTCTCTCTCTCTCTCTCTCTTTCCCTTTTTCTCTCCAGTCACGACACGATATTAGGCAGCATGAGTGCGCATACATTTTTGATGAGGCACAAATGACGTGTACGTATACACATTTAATGCATATCTATTATTCACAAACACACTCGGATACACCCGAACACAATCACGCGTACATGCACACGCATGCACTTACACGAAAATATGCACCTACACACCAACGCAGTCATTTATATCACACATAATCATGCAAGCAATTCATTTATTTATTGATTATTAATCAGGTTAACAAACTATCGACTGGTCCCAGCAGTTCACATCACAAAGGAAAGGTTAAAAAATAAAGGGATCTAAAATGTCCCCTTCGTTTTTACATATGATATCTCTGGACGGCTATTCTGAATGAGAGGCTGCGCGTGAGTATTCGTGGGAGTGGATACATATGTATGCATATATGCATATATACAAGAATATATGTATGTATGTATGTATGTATGTATGCATGTATACACACATACACACACAAACACACACACGCACAAACTCACTGTGTGCATGGGCACAAACACAAATACACAGATGCACATAATATTCACAGCTGACCCTCAAGTTGAGGTTTCTCGAGATTACATTTATCTATCTATCTATCTATCTATCTATCTATCTATCTATCTATCTATCTATCTATCTATCTAGCCATCTATCCATCCATCCATCTATCTATCTATCTATCTATCTAATATATACATATATATATTTACAGGCACACATGTGCATATATATGTGTGTGTAGATGTACATGCGTGTGTGCGCGTGCGTGTGCGTACGTGTCTGTGAGTGTGCGTTAACGAGTATATCACCCGCTGTTAGGTTGACCAGGCTTCAAACGGTGAAGTCAACATTACGTGAAGCGAAAGTGCAAAGTTCAATAGGAATGTCTTTTGTGTGAGTTTATTTAGGATTGGTTGGCTTTTTAGCAAGTTGTTTTATGATGAAACTCTTTACATTGGCTTACTTTTTAAATATGTGTGTTTCATGTGCATATAAAAGTAATATCAATAAATTACTCACCAGAATGCATATATACGTGTTTTGTTTTCAATCTATTATTATTATTATTATTATTATTATTATATTCGCGTTTATAAGGTGGAGTCTCGCAGAATTGTTAGCATGCCGGGCACAATGCTTAGCGGTATTTCGCCTTACATTACGTACTGAGTTCAAATGCCGCCGGGTTCGACTTTGCCTTTCACCCTTTCGGGTTGATAAAATAAGTACTAGTTGAGCACTGCGGTCGATGAAATCGACTTAGCCCATCTCCCGAAATTTCTGGCCTTGCGCCTGTAGTAGAAAGGATTATTATTATATTCACGTTTATAAGGAGACGGGGTGACAGAATAGTTACCACACCGGGGAGAAATTGCTTAGCGGAATTTCTTTCAGCCTTATATTCTGAGTTCAAAGTTCGCTAGGGTCTACTTTTCCTTTCATCTTTTCGGGGTCGATAAAATAAGTAACACTTGAACTTTGTGGGGTCGATGTAATTGACTTGACTTCCTCCGAAATTGCTGGTCTTTTGCAAAAGTTTGAAACCCTTATTATATTCACGCTTCGGCAGCGGTTGACATTCCCTTTAATCGACTAAACCTTATTTCTCCTACAAATTATGTAACCTTGTAATTAAGTTTCAGATCCTTGGTACTGGGGGCAGTAGATCACAGGCACAAGATACGACAACTGATGACGATCGAAATGCGGTGCATATACAAATACTGAAACATCTTTTATCACTAAAGATGAAGTGAATAGTTCGAAAAATGACAATGCTACTAATTCATCTCCAGGCGTTTAGACGTAGAATTAATGGTTTGATTTGGTTAAAACGCTTCAAGCTTTTTTTTTATGCATAACGAATATTTCTTTACTTAGCTTATATTCATGATCTAACGTCACTCTGCAACGAGTTACGTATTGTCAGACGGCGATCTGACCGAATCATTAGAGAATTGGATAGATTACAGTTTTCGTTTCTGCTCTCAGCACTGGAATGCCACCGAGGTATCCTTTCGGGATTGTTAAATAATGTACTAGTCTTGTGCTGGGGTCGATCCTATTCTTCCATATCTTCCCTTTCTGAAAGAAATCAGTAGTATCTAGCGTGTTCTGCCACAACTGCATCGTGTGCCACGGCTGCATAGCCGAAACTCCATCAAGAATTGAGGGCCCGAAGCAATTATAAAAAAAGTCTCACCGTGATAAATTTCACAACTTGGTTTCCGTAATTGGTTGTTAGAATTACACCGAAAAAACAAGGAACTTTGCAGCTTCCAGTAAAACGTTTTTATACAAAGCAGGGAAGACTAAAATTTGTTGTCATCCAGGCTTTGAGTAATTAGATTGAAATTCGTTGGCTGCTTTCAGAAAGGCATGAACAACAACCAATCTCATTTCTCCATGGCCATGTATTATGTAGAGAATTCCCTATAAGTTCCCCCTATAAGGAAGCACTAAATTT
>NC_068987.1:68730689-68732429 GCF_001194135.2 Octopus bimaculoides | reverse complement strand
TAATATGATTATTTGTCGCTTTTTGTTTTTTCCTAGGGTGGAGTTAAATCTTCCTAACGTATATATTTCATTGTATTTTAAAAATTTATTCTGTATTTATTTTATTATTTTACCTTCCTATCCCTAGGGGTGCAACATCATTCTTCAATCTCTTTTGCTTGTATTTCATCCGCAAATCCTTCTTTCCTCTTGCCTTCTTCCAGACTTCCATCGATTCTTCAATTTTTCTCTTTCCAACTTCTCTCCTTCTCTTCACGCTTCTCTTTCTCCTTCCCGCCCTCTCTCTCTCTCTCTTTTCTTTCTTTCTTTCTTTCTTTCTTTCTTTCTTTCTTTCTTTCTTTCTTTCTCTCTGTCCCATTTGCTTCTTGCAACTTGCTAAGATTTACTGACGCCGCCACTAACAACCACTACAACAACCACCACCATTACTACCACCGCAACCACGGATAGACAACCACACCACTACCTGCTCCTGTACTATCCCAACAACCACAAATATTACATGCATAGCATATACGCACTGCGTACACCACCTCACTGTCATCACCGCCACTCCTACCACAACCACCACCATCACCACTAACAACAACAACAACAACAGCAAGGGAAGTTTGCACTATTGTCACCCTTGACGTCATCAGTATGCTTCTACCCGTCACTGCTTCCACAGTAATCATCTATATCATTGCTACCACGATCAGTTCTCCTTTATTAGGCTTAACCCGGGGCTACGTAATAACAACAATGGCCGCTGTAACATTGATAATTTCTTCATATGTGGGCAATACTACCACACCACACCATGAAATAAGTAAAGTATGAGTCTGATGGATTCAATAGACATTAATACACGGCTGTCTGGTATTTATTTCATCAACCCTGCAGGTATAAAATGCAGAAAGTGGGATTTGAACATGAAACTACAAAGAACGTAACTTTAAAAATTCAAGACATACTCTGCCGTGTCTGTCATTTTAATAGCGTTATTTTTAATGGTATTTCAATGATTTTGGTAGAAAGCTGTGAAAAGGACGGTGGTGTATCATCTGCAGTTAATGGTATTAGTGTATATTGAACAATTTGCGCGGGCTCATGTCTATACGCGTGTGAGTTATGTATTCTTTTATTAATTACAGTATTTGATTACTATGTATACAAAGTAACGTGAGGGCCTCTACACCCTCACATGACCTTCTAGAAATAACAGACAAATCTCTTTCAGATCAGAATGTATCCCCATAAAAAAAGGGTCACATTGGATAACGTGCTCTTGGGTTCTATGCTGATAGGGAAAATATAAGAATGCTTTCATCGTAAGCATGTTTGTGTGTTTTTTGGTGACAACAGCGAGAAGTTCACCGTCACGCCACAACTGAATCCATCATCTCATCAAACTTATGGACAGAAAATGCCATTAATATCTCCAGATCTGTTAGAAATAGGAAGAAAAAGAAACTTGCAAATTACTCACGGCTGTTTTGAAAAATGACGCTCACATTAGTCGATGGGAGAAAAGAAAACGAGATTACTGAATGTACCAAGAACAGTTTTCATTATAAAGATTTACACGAGCAAAGATGGTTCGGAACTTACCAAATGCCCCATGCTATTCGATTTTGTTATATCATATAATTTATGACTAATAGCTTTCTTGCTAACAAGTTTCTGGCATTTTGATGTAAGAGTAGAAAAGGAGTGTTTGTAGCTTTGCACAGAACAAATAACGCAGGGGGGATCCTT
>NC_068987.1:68729676-68730428 GCF_001194135.2 Octopus bimaculoides | reverse complement strand
ACACACACACACACACACACACACACACATATATATATATATATACATATATATGTATATTTCTACGTGTGTGTGTATATCTTTGTCTGTGCTTGTCCCCCACCACCGTTTGACAACCGGTGTCGGTGTGTTTACGTCCCCGTAACATAGTGGTCTGGCAAAAGAAACCGATAGAAGAAGTACCAGTACTGGGGGTCAATACATTTGACTAAAAAAAGATTCTACAAGGCTGTGCTCCAACATCGTTGCATTCTAATGAGTGAAACAAATAAATGTTTAAAAGAGTATATATATACATATATATATATATATATGTGTGTGTGTGTGTTTACATATACAGGTGTGTGCATATATACTTACATATATGCTTACAGGTGTGTGCATATGTGTACGTATGTGCACACGTATAGACACACTTTCCAACAAATTGTTCAATGTGCAGCAAAACCCATTCCACTATGTTTTAATAGTATCAACAAAGCAAAAACACCAATCCGGCCTCGCCCTACCTCTATCACCACCTTAACTACCGGTCTTTCTATTACCGCATTATACAACAACATTAGGAAAGCGGTATTCTTGATGTTATCACCTCCACTTACCTAATATATTGCTGACATCTTCCCCCCATCCATGTATACGCGTGTGCATGTATGTGCTTGTGTATTTATGTATGTATGGGTGTATGTATATATATATATATATATATATATATAGAGAGAGAGAGAGAGAGAGAGAGAGACAGAGAGATG
>NC_068987.1:68728401-68728657 GCF_001194135.2 Octopus bimaculoides | reverse complement strand
GCCCCTCTTCAGCCAATCAAACAACATTTAACATTGATGCTAACCATCACATGACCAACATTACCATTATCACTGTCAACACCGATTAAAAAACAAACAAAAACAAAAACAAAAAACAAAAGGGAAAAAAACAAATTAATTATTGTTTGTTATTGAGGTTTATTGTTTTGATGTGGCTATCGTCATCATTATAACTGAACTGCTAGTATAACTCTGGATACTGTTAGTACTCGTCGACCAGTACTCACAGACTTAG
>NC_068987.1:68727942-68728391 GCF_001194135.2 Octopus bimaculoides | reverse complement strand
TATACACATATATATATATGTATGTATGTATGTATGTATATGTGAAATAATCCGCTGTGACTATTTTTTTTTCCTCCTGTTAAGCGCTGTAGTTGTGTGCATACTACTTTCTTAACAACGACCGTATCATCATCATCATCATCATCATCATGCTCGTCATCGCCATCACCATCATCATAATCATCATCATCATCATTGTCAGGGTCAGCAACAGTAACATCATGACCAGCTGCAGCAAAACCCAGAAGCAGCAGCAGCAGCAGCAGCAGCAACATCAACGTTGTCATCGCTAGCTGCATAATTATCGTTGAAATAAAGTAAATAAAATAAAATAAAAATGAATAAAACAAACAAAATTAAAAAAAAAAAACAGACAAAAACAAAACACCAACATCAGCAGAAATTAGTCCGTAATGTCAACTCAAAAAAACATTCACCAACACCGAAGC
>NC_068987.1:68724846-68727134 GCF_001194135.2 Octopus bimaculoides | reverse complement strand
GTACTCACAGACTTAGTACTCACCGACCTCTTACCACCACAACCATCAGCATCGTCGACTGGGACGCCTAATCAATGAAGGAGCTTCTTGAAGGGTCTGCTAGAAACAGCAGTAAAATCGCCCTAAAATTGCACCTACACACACGCATACGCACACGCTCGCGCACGCACACACACACACACATATATATTATCTTTTACTTGTTTCAGTCATTAGACTGCGGCCATGCTGGGGCACTGCTTTGTAGAATTTTAGTTGAACGAATCGACCCCAGGATTTTTAATCTTTTTAAACTTAGTACATATTCTATCAGTCTCTTTCGTCGAACCGCTAAGTTATGGGGACTTAAACGCACCAACACCGGTTGTCAAATGGTGGTGGAGTAGAAACACACACACACACACACATATTTACTTATTTATCCTACGGGCTTCTTCCTGTTTCCGTCTACTCAATTTGGTCGGCCCAAGGCTATAATAGAAGACACTTGCCCAAGGTGCAACTCTGTGGGCTTGAACCCGGAGCCATGTGCTTGGGAGCGCTTATACATATATATATTTATACACACACACGTGCGCGCGCACGCACACACACACACACATACACACACACACACACATATATAACGATATAGGATAATGTAGTTCTAGTTACACTAAGAAAGGACAGGATGGCCGCAGCTGGAAAGCTTTTGATCATAGATCTACTTGTTCTATGCTGACTTTGAGCTATACTAAAGCCTGTAGAACATTAGAACTAATAATCAAATCTCCCTCTCACATCAAACCATCTTTGGGAAGTAAATGAAACTGGATAATAAGATTTTTTAAAGTGATGGCCAAGGTTGGAGTGCCTTTAATCATGCTTTATCGGGTTGACCTTATTTTAGCATCATCAACAGCACTACTTCAATACAGCTAACACTGCCACTAACAAAACAAACACTATTGCTACCGTAACCATCACTACACCTCTATCACCATCACCACTACCACAACAATAAATTCCTGTGCAACCATCGTCACACAAGCTGTGCCACCACCACCACCACCGTTGTTACAGATGTCATACCACCACCACCATCACCTCCAACACCACCATGAACAAAAATACTACCACACAAGCATATACTATCACTAACACCACCACCAGCGCTTTCATAAAAGTACCACCATAACCACTGTCGCAACAATCACCACTGCCACCAAGCCTGGCACAGCAATCAGTGGCACCATCAGCACCGTCACCAGCGCTGCCACCACTAACACACGATCTATACCATGGGTCGGCGAACCGGGGAAAATTACCCCCAAGTGGGGTAAAAGTGAAATTATTGAGGGGTAACGAGAATTCATTCGACATAAATGAAATTATATTCTTTTACTCTTTTACTTGTTTCAGTCATTTGACTGTGGCCATGCTGGAGCACCGCCTTTAGTCGAGCAAATCGACCCCAGGACTTATTCTTTGTAAGCCTAGTACTTATTCTATCGGTCTCTTATTGCCGAACCGCTAAGTTACGGGGACGTGAACACACCAGCATCGGTTTCAAGCGATGTTGGGGGGACAAACACAGACACACAAACATATGCACACACATACATATACATACATATATATATATATATACATATATACGACGGGCTTCTTTCAGTTTCCGTCTCCCAAATCCACTCGCAAGGCTTTGGTCGGTCCGAGGCTATAGTAGAAGACACTTGCCCAAGATGCCACGCAGTGGGACTGAACCCGGAACCATGTGGTTCGTAAGCAAGCTACTTACCACACAGCCACTCCTACGCCTATGTAAAAACGATATATGTAAAAAAACAAAAAAAAACTATTCTTTGTCATCTATGATCTTTTTCCTTTCTAATCAAGTAGGTAACGTAGGTATAAATAAATATATTTTGGGGGTAATTGGTTAAAAAGGTTCCCCGACCCCTGATCTATACTAACACTAATACACTTGTCACAGAAATAGCATCTTCATCACTGCCACAACAGTACTACCAACAATATTGTCACATAGCCCACCACTACCACCGTCACAATTAGAACCAGCACCCATTACTACCACTACCTCAACCGTCACCATCGACACCATTACAACCCGTACTGTCACACTACCATCGCCATCACCACAACCACCAAAACTACGACCACCACCAAAACCACCGCCACCACCACCCATATTTTCACACTACCACCACCATCACAATCTCCACTACAACTACCAGTATTGTCACACTGCTAAAGCCACGACGACGACCGCCGCCACCGCGACCCCT
>NC_068987.1:68722772-68724200 GCF_001194135.2 Octopus bimaculoides | reverse complement strand
CAATAACAAACAATATCACAGCCACCACCACTACCACCAACGCCACCACCACTACCACCAATACCACCACCACCACCACCACCACAACCGCCACCGCCACCACCACTGTCACAGCACTCAGTCCCAACCAATAAATACACTGACGCCGCTTATAAAACGTGTACGAGTATAGTTCGTCTCTACTAACAGCAGACAATTAAACCAGGCTATACGACTGATCGTTCCAGTATCACTAAATAAATACATAACACTGCATCAGTCGGCGCAAAACTATGACCACCACCACAACAACACCAATTATCATTATGACAACAACTCTCATTCCATACAACCACCTCTTCTATAACTATCTCCCCTACAACCAATTCTACTCAAGCACTCCAGCCACCACTGAACTGGTACGATTACTGCCTCTACGACCACCATCACCACAACCACTACTATTCTTTCTACTGCTATTACTTTCAATAATAAACACAGCCAAGATTACAGTTTTTTTGCTTTGGTTGTTTTATTATATTGGCGTCTGACTTCCTTGCCTTGTTTCATCTGACAATACTATCTCATCTCTGTTTAGTTTATGGATTCTTAAACTTAAACACGCGCACACACACACACACACACACACACACACACACACACACACACACACACACACACACACACACACACACACACACACACACACACACACACACACACACACACACACACACACACACACACACACATATTATAACAAAAGTTTACTGTCTATTCCAAGTTTCGCTGAGGGCTGGGCTGTTCATAACTTGACAATTCTTACATTACACAATACATACATACATACACGCATATATGTATATATATATATATATATATAAGATACACACACACACAGACACATGCATACAAACACGCATACATATAAATAAACTAATAAGTATCACCGCCAGTGATTTTCTTGTAGTTGACGATCATATTGCTGCTTA
This sequence comes from Octopus bimaculoides, assembly GCF_001194135.2. Classification (NCBI taxonomy): domain Eukaryota; kingdom Metazoa; phylum Mollusca; class Cephalopoda; order Octopoda; family Octopodidae; genus Octopus; species Octopus bimaculoides. The sequence continues at coordinate 68,723,229 of NC_068987.1, read as the reverse complement.
CTCAGAGCTACCCTGGGGTGCCTCAACAACAAATGTCCGCACATGTGTGTGGGGCGCGCGTGCATGTGTGTGTGTTTGTATACATACATGTGTATATGTGCGAGCGTGTTTGGCTGGGCATGTACGCATTGTTTAACATTATGCAAACTTTCTATTAGAAAGCCATTGATCAAAGGTTCTCCATTCATGATCAATTCGTCTTTATTTCAGCTGAGTGTCTTGGGCTACGTGATCCAACATAGCATTTCATTTATTCTATATTAACAAGGTAGAATATGATATATATATATATATATATATATATAACTTTTTTCTAGCTGCTGTTCCTAGCAGACTAAGGGACCACCTAAAGGTTTTCTTATTACATCCAGTTGTACCGTATATGCTCTGCTATTTTTCTTTGATGTTTCCATACATCATTTTTCAATTGTTTTCTACACAATCCAGTTTTATTTAT
>NC_068987.1:68720264-68722675 GCF_001194135.2 Octopus bimaculoides | reverse complement strand
ATATATATATATATATATATATGTATGTATGTATGTATATATATATATATATATTCATGCATTGAGTTCTACAGTATAGACCAAAAGAAGTTCTCAGTGGCACTTGGACCTATTCCAAATAATTTTTAAATTTAATATAATTGGCTTTTAGATAGTCGCTTTTGTCGCTATTTCTTTGACTTTTCTTTACATAAGCATTAACAGTGATGGGCAATATATATATATATATGTACGTATGTATATGCACAAAGTAATACCTCCAGACAAACCAACCAACACATCAGTATCTCCATCCTCATCACTAACGCACAATTCTGTCATCCATATCCCCGTACACCTAACACATCTTAATAGCTAGCGCGCCTATTACTTTGATCTCTGGAGTAGTAGTAGTAGTAGTAGTAGTAGTAGTAGTAGTAGTAGTAGTAGTAGTAGTAGTAGTAGTAGTTTTTTTCTTTCTCTAGAGTTCTGTAACGTAAGAATTTTGACAACCGTATCCAGAACTTTAATTCCAGTACACTGGTAAGTTTCAATCAATTTCAAAAACCTGATTGTGACCTAGTAATCTTGGTATCAGTAACAGTTTGATTACATTTCCAGTAATGATACAGTTACTCTTTCTCCCAACAATCTAAGCTTCACTGCTTCCTTAGATTTGTTCTTTATTCTATCTTTGAATAAAGGTTGATAGTGATGGTCAAGATAAGAGAGTTAAAAACCTCAGTTACAATTGACTTCGTCTTATTACATATTTATGAATATGATAAGTACAGCATAAATAATATGCTGAACACTATGCCATCAGCTATGGTCTTGTCTTAGCACTGGGTCTACATCCGAGATCAACACATTTTTTTTTCCTTGTCTAAATTTACTTTTGGCTTTATTGCATTCACCCACGACCCATCAGTATGTTATATATCATAGCTTACATATAACTTTATATCAGGCGATTATTTGCTGAGACTGAGAACTGGCCAAACTTAATTCTAAAACTTGCCTTTATTTCTATCTCGGCTAGTTTCACCAGAAGCACGTTCAAAGTTTATCTGTCACTCCATCCCTCCATAACCAAACTACTTTTCCTTCCTCCCATTTCAGGACCAACCCTTCGTGTTGACACAATCAGACATCCATCCATCCATCAACCATTCCATCCATCCATCCATCCATCCATCCATCCATCCATCCATCCATCTGTCCATATATACATCATACATCAGACATGAACACTACCTTCTTTACCACTGCCCCAGTCTTCCCTAATACCATTCTTAGCACCAATCAACCATCACTACTGCCACCCTGCTTTCCACCACCGTTAGCGTGGCTATCATTCTATAATGGTAACCGCCACTGCTTCTTCTTACTCATTGTTTACCAGCATCATCACTAATGCTGCCACAAACATACTGTTACCCGCAACACAATTACTCAAACCAAACTACAGCACCATCAGCATCACCAGCATCAATACTACTACCGCTACTATAATGCTCAAACACACTGACACCACGAATGCTACCACTGCAACCACCACCACCACCACCAGTGCTATTAATTCTTATCTTCTGCACCATAGCCTAAGTGGGCACTTTGTTACATTAAGTATTCCATAATATTTCACAATCACAGTCTCACCCCGATACCCATATCTAGGGAAATCCTAACACACCCTTTCCTCTGCTCTCACCCACACACACACACACACACACACACACACACATCCCCATTCCTGTCAACTTACCTCATGGCAGTTAGCTAGCTTGGCTGGAGCAGCAATGAAAGACAAGCAAAGCAAGTTGTTTCCTTAGACCACCATCACCGCCACCACAAACACCACCATTACCACCACCACCATCACCACCACCACCACTACCACCACCATTACCATTATCGCCATCATCCATAATACTCTTTTCCTCCCCATCCTCGTTCTCTCTGCTACTGTCTTTATTTTTTAGCATTTTGTTATTTCCTAACGTTCTGTCAAAAATGTGTCTGCCAGGCACCCATTCACCCATCAAACTACCCACCACGCACTCACATACACACACATGCACCCTCTCTCTCTTTTTCCTCCCTCTTTGTCTGTCCCTGTTTTAGACCCCCACAGCACCCTGTAACCATACCACTGCTACCCTCCTCACCCCGCCGACGCCATTACTTATAGAATTATTTCTTGATATTCGTTAAGAAAAAATCTCTTAGAAATATTCCACTCAAATATTTCTTTGCCCTTTTTTTAAAGCTTTCATTATCATTATTATTATTATTATTATTATTATTATTATGATTATTATTATTATTATCATTATTATCATCATTATTATTATTAATATTATCATTATTATTATTATTATTATTATTATTATTATTATTATTATTATTATTATTATTATTATTATTAT
>NC_068987.1:68717731-68720132 GCF_001194135.2 Octopus bimaculoides | reverse complement strand
CCACCGCCATTATCACTGCTACTTTGATACACCTATAATTTCTTTCCTTCCTTTCTTCCCTCCCTTTGCTCTTCCATCACCCTAGCTTAATATTGCTCTTAATCCTAGCTTAATAATAAATTAACTAATTGTTTTTAGATCGTAAGCACATTCATACACACACACAAACACATTCTCTCTCTTTCCCTCTCTTCCTCTCTCTCTCTCTCTCTCTCTCTCTCTCTCTCTCTCTCCCTCGCTCTCTCTCACACACACACACACACACACTCACAGAGTATTGGTATATAGTTACCACACTGGGATTATATAATAAATAAACAATGACGTGATATTCAACTGGGAAACGATTTCCTCACTCAATATTCATCATGGAATTTATTATATGATGTTTCGAGACAAATAATTTAAAACTTCCGGAATATTATCTTAATCTTTTCGTGTTGTTCATATTTAGTCCGAGTTCAACCTTTCGCGAATAGACCTATAATGAAAAGAATTCTAGACGTGAACAGCATAACATTTATTCTTGTCAATAAAACCAGTTAAATTACTGTAACTTATATTTAATGAAAGAACTATGATAAACATTAAATAGATTATATCAATTTTGATTTTTTCGCCCAGGAAAGGGTACAATGACAGGGGAGTTTAATCTTTTATTTATTTATTTTTTACTCGTTCCAGTTATTGGACGGACGACATGCTGGGGGATACTCTTGAAGGGTTTAGTGGAATAAATCAACCCCGCGACTTATTTTTTTTTTTAAGCCTGGCGCTTATTTTCTCGGTCACTTATTGCCGAAACCGCTAAATTACATGGACGTAAACATACCAACACCGATTTTGAGGCGGTCGTAGGGGACAAATACAACATAAACACCATAACGCAGGTACATAGATATATAAATACACACACGTGCGCACACACACTCACGCGTGCGCACGAAATCTACTTGCGACATTTTTGGTCGGCGCGTTTCTATAGTAGAAAACACTAGCCCAAAGTGCCGCGCACGGGTGTTCAACCCAAGAGCACATATAAAGAAGCAGGCTTCTCTACACTCCCACCACACCTGAGGTTTTGTAGAGATTTATTCGCGAAAATCGAGAACAGACATCTTTGTAAAATATATCAAGGTACAGGAAGGAGAATAATGATTTCAGTCATATTCGGCATTAATTCTTTATTGTTTTTACTCTATTAAACTTGACAACGTTAAGGTTTACATCTGATGCGATGCGTACACCTGTACACGCACACACGTATAAATTCATGTCAATAAACTCGATTACAAGTATTAAATGCATTTTCTAGTGTTTTTAAATCGTTATGTTCATGCAATTAAGTGGTTCTCATGTAACTACTTTGTTCCAGTTTCATACCACTGTGCGGCCCTCTAGGCTAGCAAATACGCTCTGATTATTGCGATATCCTGTGTTTAATATTATTCTTATTTAAATGGATCTGTTCCAAAAACATCACAATAAGCAGATTCCATTGTGCGTGTGTTTGTACATACGTATACCCTACGATAACACATCATTAAAGGAATGAAAATATGGCCAGCTTAACCGCTCTAAGAATAGATATTTATGAAACGATCTTATCGATATTTAATGTTGATAGAATTGACTAAAACACTGAAGGTAGGACCCATCATTACTGCAGTCCAATGTCTGAGGCCAGTAAAACTATAAGAATACACACCTCAGACACACGCACCGAAATCGTTATGATGCTTGACTATAAACATGGCTGATAAGGGATACTCTGTGACTGCTATTCTTTACGGGTAATTTGTTCTCCACGTTGTCTGACTGATGTATTTGGCAAGTGAGGTGCCTGTGTGTCTGTATGTGTCTGTGTGTGCGCGAAAACAAATTCACGCAACATACGCTCATATATAAACATACATGGATAAATATGTACACATATATAAATACATATTCATGCATACATACACACACACACACACACACATACACACACACATACATACACACATATATGTATATATGCATGCACATGCATACATACACACACAGAGACATACACACACACATACACACAAACACACAGAGGCATACGTCCATTCTTCTAAGTTGGAGAGATGAAAACATTAGCATTGTTTAAAATACTAGCTCATATATAAATCAGTTTAAATATTATGTAAAAATATTTGTTTCTAATTATCTTCAATTGGAAGAGAATTGAGTTCCACTTAGATATAATTTATTATTCATAAACATTAAATGTAAAATGAGGCTAGCTAGCATTCGCTACATGTGAATCAAACATTGTACTATTTCACTGCCGCAAAATTCAGCAGTCTTTTGGTACTGCGTGTTTCAATTTATGAACGTGTGTGTGTGTGTGTGTGTGTGTGTGTGTGTGTGTGTG
>NC_068987.1:68714582-68715976 GCF_001194135.2 Octopus bimaculoides | reverse complement strand
TATATATATATATATATACACATGCATACATAGATGTTTCTGTGTTTGTGCATGTATATATGTTTATGTATATGTGTATATATATATATACATACAAACATAATACATACATACATACATACATACATACATACATATATACATACATATATACATACATACATACATACATACATACATACATACATGCATGCATACATAGATACACACATGCATACATAGATGTGTGTGTGTGTGTGTGTGTGTGTGTGTATGTGTGACTGTGTATGTATGTATGTATGTATGTATGTATGTATGTATGTATGCATGTGCGCGTATAACAGAAACTTTGTCGAACTTATTCAGCACTACCTGCACAAACTCTTAAGACAACATATCTTGATAGCCATTTTCAAATTGAATATACCATACAAATGAGAAAATTTTATGAGCCTTTATTGTTATGAATTCACATGTAGTCTTTTAACAAAATGATTTTGGGAAATGAACAATTTGAGACGTTGCGAAAATGAAGGCCAATGTTGACATATAGGCTTCAGCACCCATCTTCCCATTTTGCTAATTTGCAATCCTAACTTTTTCCTTAACATTAATCGATATTTGACTCTGGGCCTGAATTAGAAATTATCATTAAGTATTTATAATGACATTCGACTGGTTGTATTGTTGACGCGTCGGAATACATTTGTGTATTTCGTTATAGCTCTGAATTCGAACCCATCCTTTCAGTGTCGATAGTATAAAAGTATCTATGCTTTGACCTCATCTTTCGGTGAAACCCACTTTGTCTTCCGTTGATAAAAAGTTATGTCTAAAAGGTTGATGGAGGGATTAAACGAATTTCTCGATCATTTGAACAGAATATCTAGTGGTATTTGGTTGCAATCTTTTATGATCATGCTTTTAATTTTTTCATAGTTAATAAAATACAGTGCCAGTCAAGTATCAGGGGTAGGCTTCTATTCTTATAATACGCCTTAAAAGTGAAAAGAATTGTAAATGTCCTAATCACTATCTTCGAAATTTCGTACTGTCTCCTGGGGAAACCGTTTTCCTTTGCAAACTTTCTTATTGTTGTTGTTCTACATTTCCTTTTCTTATAATCGTCAGCGTTGTCGACATCACAGTCGTCGTCGTCGTCGTCGTCGTCATCATCATCATCATCATCGCCATCTTGCCTAAAATCACCACTTTCTTGTTGAGCCTCACTATATTAATCGGCCAATGGCATTGTTTTCCATGGTTACATTACTCTATCATCGCCCAACTCCATTCAGTACAAACAATCCCGAGCCTGCAGACAGCTACGCTCTGTCAGTCGAGCATCTAGCTGGTAATTCACATAGAGAGAGAGAGTGAGTGAGAGAGAGAGCGTGAGTGAGTGAGAGAGAGAG
>NC_068987.1:68712349-68714509 GCF_001194135.2 Octopus bimaculoides | reverse complement strand
AGAGAGAGAGAGAGAGAGAGAGAGAGAGAGAGAGAGAGAGAGAGAAAGAGATGGAGAGAGACGCATTTATTCTCTCCATTCGACAACGAGTCTTTGTCAGTGCTTATCTATCTTCTGAACATTAACGTACTTAGAAATATGAAAATTTGAATATATCCTGGCATAGCTGTGTATTCCATAATCGTGGGCTCCTGGTTAAATTCCTCACTTTGCAATAGCCTTGGAAAAGTTTCTTCTAGTCTAGTTTCGGACTAAACAAGTCCTTGTAAGTAGAATTCGATGCCTCGTACATATATGTATTTGAACCTGCGTGTAGGTTTGCTTGTATAAACTAGTGGAGTTATGTCCCTTTATATCAATACAGTAACTCGAAAGAAAGACCGATTTAATAAGTGTAAGACTACAATAAACACTGAAGTTGACACAGGTTTATTAGTTAAATATGTCTTCTCATTCAACGCCAGACCAACAGGGTTTGTGTTATTTCTGAGGATTCTCAAAACATTTGTGTCTAACGCAGGTCTTCAACCAGAGATTTTATGAAAATTTGCTAAAAAAGAAAGAAAGAGCCCCTTCAGTCATGAATGACCATGAGATTGCGCCAATAAAGTCCCCCTCTGAGGTACAAGTCCGGGCGCGCTGTAGCTCAAGGGAAAAGTAAAAAGCCGATACAGCTTGGCACTGGTGACGTCACAACTCATTTCTACAGATGAGTGAATTGGAGCAACGTGAAATAGGGCGTCTTGCTCAAGAACACAACACAGTCCGTTCCAGCCCCAGAAGAATGAAAGACAAGTTGATTTCGATGGGATATGAACATAGAACGTAAGAAGCCAGACTAATATTGCAAGGCACTTCCTATGTCCTAATAACTTTGCTAATTCATCGTCTCTAAATCAGATTAATTGTTTCTTATAAAGATTACAAGGGATGGATTAATCGATTGAATGAACTCCAGCTCATGGTTGTTGCATTATTTTATCGACCCACGAAAGGATGAAAAACAAAGTTGACCAAGGCGGGTTTTGAACCGAGAACTTAGAGCAATGGAAATGCATACTGGAAGTGATTAGACAGAGGTAGTTTAACAGTCAATAGTATAAACCATTGTGTCATTACCTAACTAATTACAAAATATTCTTAAGTCGATGACAGAGTTGATGTCAGTGATGACAACAATGACGGGTATCATTGTAATGGTTATGAATTTGATGGTGATGGTGGTGGTGATGGTGGTGGGGATGATGGGGATGACGATGATGATGATGATGATGATAATGATGACGTTGGACATGTCAAAGGTGATGTTCATGGTGGCAGTGATGGTGGTAGTGGTGGTGGTGGTGGTGGCGATGCGGATGTAGCAACTGTGGTAGTGGTCGTAGAGTCGGTAGTGTTGATGAGAAGGAGCATATTGATGTTGTTGTGGCGATGGTGGTGGTGGCGGCGATGGTGGTGGTGGTGGTGGTGGTGGTGGTTGCAGTGATGAGGATCATGGTATTAGGGATGTAAAAGCTGGTTGTGTTGGTGATAACAATAATTATGATGAGGGTGGCCTTGGTAGTTATTGATGGTGATGGCGGTTCTAGCAGCAGTAGTTACTGTGGTGCTGATGTGAATGTGTGTATTTGTACCGAAACGAAGTTGTAATCTCTGTAACTATGGTGACTCTAGTTAAAAGTTATAAAGGTTATCTTTGATGTGGTCGGATATATTAATCGATTCTTTCGTTAATGACACTAATCAATACCTATTCTATTTCCTCTCGTTGCCTCCACCCTTACATCTCACCGCCTTTCTGTCTCCCTATTTGTCGTTCTCTTTAAAGTTATATATATTACGTACTGCATCTGCACATATATGCACACAAACACCTATATAAGTATAGCTGTGTGTGTATGTGTTATATAATATCAATACTATATATAATGTATTTAATATTACATATATCTTAAAATATCAATATTTCAATTTAGATGTGTTTGTGAGTGTATTAGTGTGTTTGTGTGTAAACATGTATACATACACACGCACACTTACACACACATATGCGTGTATCTGTCTATCTATTTTTATTGTGTCTGGAGAGGGTCGTTCTTTTTTGGTGCTTCTCTTTATATGTATGTATATATATATATATATATATATATATATATATAT
>NC_068987.1:68706287-68708151 GCF_001194135.2 Octopus bimaculoides | reverse complement strand
TGTGTGTGTGTGTGTGTGTGTCTTTGTGTCTGTGTTTATCCCCTCAACATCGCTTGACAACCGATGCTGGTGTGTTTAACGTCCCCGTCACTTAGCGGTTCGGCAAAAGAGACCGATAGAATAAGTACTAGGCTTACAAAGAATAAGACCTGGGGTCGATTAGCTCGACTAAAAAAGGCGGTGCTCCAGCATCGCCACAGTCAAATGACTGAAACAAGTAAAAGAGCGTCCGTATTCAAAATATCTATCACTAAAATGAGAAAAGCCTGTGCATGATTGCTCGTCCTGCTAAAAATAGCCAACAATCTTCCTTCAGTATCTCTCTGCGTGTCTCAAAAGCACAAAAAAGATAACACTAATATGATGTGGTAGTTAGGACTGGAGCGGCTCTGACCATTGGTCTGTCCTATCAGTGGCTAAATAGATGAGAGAAAGACAGAGAAAGAGAGGGGGAGGGAGAGAGAGAGAGAGAAAGAAAGAGAGGGGGAGGGAGAGAGAGAGAGAGAGAGAGAAAGAGAGGGAGCGAAAGAGGTAAAGGGAGAGTGTGAGAGAGAGAGAGAAAGAGAGAGGGAGAGACCCAGTAAGAACACGAATGTCATTATATTGCATTCTTCTTCTTCATAAACTACAGTCTTTTTTAGTTAAGTGAGAAAGAGTTGTGCAGTCAAAATGAAACCTATTTTTCGCCACCAAAGTCTAGCTCATAAAACAATTATCAACGAAAATAGCAACAACAAAGACATCTGCAAGCAGAAGCTGTGAACGTTATAGAATATGGGCACGACTCCAGTCTCTTACACAACCAGCTAGACTATTATCTTAGTTTTCTTTTAGTCTTCAATGTTTCCAAATACAAGCTGTCGTCTCTCTGTTATGACTTAACAGTAAAGTAGATTAAGACACCAATGCCAACTCTTGCATTCACCTCGTCCACCTCTTTGCACATTCTCTTTCTTTCCTTCTCGCTGTCTCTATGAATTCTCTCTTCTCTTTCATATATATCATATATTTTCTCTCTCCCACTTTGTTTTCTATTTTTATTCATTTAGTTTGTGTGTTTATGTATTTCATCGTCCTGACTAGTTTTTGTTCTGTTATTTTCCTTCTTTTGTTTCATCTCTTGACCTCTGTTTTCTGTACTTCCTTCCCCTAGATTTCCGTCTATTTTTCTCCTCTATTTCTTTGTGTTTCTCTCCATTTATGTCTCTGCTATTATGTTATAGTCAACTGTGTCTGCTCTCACCCATCAATCTCTCTCTCTCTCTCTCTCTCTCTCTCTCTCTCTCTCTCTCTCTCTCTCTCTCTCTCTCTCACTCTCTAATTCTCTCTTATTTCCCTACCAAACAACCTCAGACTTGAAATGATTCTGTGTAGGTGTCCTTATGTCATTAATTTACTTCCCTGCTCATCCGTTTCGATATCAACTAAAGAAAATCCCCCTCAACCAATTGTGAGAGAGAAAACAAGGAAAGTAAGAGAGAAAGAAAGAGAGCAATAGAAATAGAGGGAGAGAGTTTTGAGACTATCCTTACTAAAGTAACTGATCTTATAGATATAATCTCATGTCAACTCCACCACCAACGCATCCACCACTCCAGTCATCGTCGTCTCCACCACCACACAACAACCTAGTATTCGTATCGTCACCATCACCGAACTACAACCAACGCCGCCACCACCAACAGCAACAACACCAACACCAACACACCACCTTCACCACCACCAACAACAACAACAACCACACACCACCGCTACCACCACCAACACTAACACAGCTACATCACCAACAATAACAACACAACCATCATTGCTGACACCATTATCATCATCAGCATAAGCACCTCAACCACCACCACCACCATCA
>NC_068987.1:68702804-68705405 GCF_001194135.2 Octopus bimaculoides | reverse complement strand
CATTACCACCACCACCACCAACATCACCACCAGCATCACCACCACCACCACTACCACCACCACCACCACAAGCACCTCAGCCACTACCGAAACTACGACCACAGCTAACATCTCTAACACAGTCACCATTACCACCACCGCCGTCAACGGCAATGCAGCTACCCATCATTACTAACCTCAACACTGCAGTTAGCTTACTCAGATTTCCTTGACTTGTACTATCAACAGTGGTATCGCGTATACACCACCACCACAACCATCGCCACTACACCCATCGTTATTTCTACTAATTGCTGTAACGGCTGAGACCGCCCCCACTCCAGCAGAACTCCATTATTGACAACGGACACAAATAGAGACTATTTCCTATATCAACCTACAGTAGCTGCTGCAGTAGAGACAAGAGAGGCAGCTACCGCCAGCCACCACGCCTCCCCTATTAACAACCTGCTTACCGACTTACACCCCAGACCCATTGGACACCGCTATCACCAACAAACTAATCGTGTGCTATCGGCTTACTAAATCCCTTCCGCTGAAACCCTATGTGGCAGCTCGACTTGCTAAGAACACCAACTAAATCTCTCTCAAATCGCACACTACTTTCTGTTTTTCTTTTTGTTGTTCTGTTCTTTTATTCTTCTACTTGACTGCAGCCATCCTGGGACACCGCCTTGAACATTTTTTTTTCTAGTCGAATGAATCAACCCCCTGGACTTTTTTTTTCTTTTTTTCTGGCTTTTTTGTTGAGCCTAGTATTTATTCTATCAGTCCCTTAGGTCGTACCGTTAAGTTACGGAGACGCAAACACACCAACACCGGTTCTCAAGCAGCGGTGCGGGACAAATACACACACACACACACACACACACACACACACACACACACACACACGATGGGCTTCTTTCAGTTTCCGTCTACCAAACCCACTCACAAGTTGGCCCGAGCAAGAATACACATGCACAATGTGCCACGTAGTGGTTCTGAACCCTGTTTTGTTTTGTTTTGTTTTTATGAGTTTTAATTTTTTCTTAAAAAAAGGGGAGGTGCTCATTGGAGAATGCAATATGAATCAATGTATTTCAGAGAAGGTGGGATAGTCATGGCTCAGTTGTCTTTGAACATAAGAGTTTCATCAAAGCTCACCTAGAGCTAAACAATAACACTTCCAGCTACTTTCATCCCTTGTACATTCTCTTATTCACTGATTTTGATCAAAATCCTTCCAGCCTCTAGCGTAGCTAGGGTGTGTGCTGCCCGGGGCGGCCCTTCTGTTTGCCGCCCCCGGACCCTATATTGCCTACAGCAGACCCAAAAGTGCTGCCCCTTTAAAACTACCACCCCTACCGGAGCTAGTGTTTCCAGCCATGATTCAGTTTCACAATTAGGAATAGTAAATAGTTCACTTCGGATCATATTGTCCAATAATATGTTTGAGAGAAAACACCTCGGGAGAGCGTTCTGCTTGTTAAATACAAATACGGTAGGACCTCATATATGTAATATAGTGAGTTGAAGAAAAAAAACAACAACTGAGGTTATCCTTGCAATTAGAAAACAGAACACGGACAAGAGATGTCAAAAATAACAGGCAATAAAGTTAACTACCATAAAATCAGTTTAAAGAAATTTTGGCGGTCATATAGGCTACGCAGATTAAGTAAGAACTGATGAAAACAATGTATATTTTTAGCTCTTATTGCACCTACTTCGCAAAAACTATTCTACACAGTTGGCAAAACTAAAAGTGATAATTTTTATTAGAAATGGAGTATTATGACGAAATTGATTATGAGTACAAAGTATCATATACCACATATCACCGGAAGCCCAATTCACATAGAAATTAGTAAGAAAAATATTTTTAAAAAAAGGTGTAATTTGATTCTACACATCACAGCTTACATCATACAGTTCATTGCAAAATCACCATTTCGATCTTGTAAACTGCGGAAATCGCCATATCTTATCGTTTAGTTTATCAGGCAGCTTTTGCGTAATCTTAGTTTTCTGCCAAAGTTCTAAATCATTTCTTTTCATGAACCTGCACGCCATCCAATACTTGTCTTGAAATCTAATCTAAAATTCCTGCTTCCTTTAATTCTTCCTGTGCATAATTCTGTAGGCTTCTCTAAAGACGCATTTTCCACTTAGACAAGTTTTTTAATATCCACAGAGCAACTTATTTTTCTCTAAGTTTGGAAAGTTGTTTGGCTTAGCTATGATGGCATTTTATTTATCCTTTTCTTTTTGATGGGTGAGTGAGTGGGCTATATTCTGAAACTTGTCCGATATATTTCTCGTTCCCTTTTTTTTTTATCGAATTATAAAATCCTTTGCTTTAGCACAGTTATCTTTTCTACAGTTTTAATAACTCTCAGTTTAAATGCTACCATACATTTTTGCTAGCTTTTCTGATTTGTACTTATTGTGATGACAAAAATGTATAACTGCAACGGTATTAATGACATATAGTATATCCTTCAATGCTTCACGGAAACTGATCTCGGTTGATTTACCACACAAAAGATAACTATGAAATACGTGCAGTAGATAAATGCATGAAAGACCAGCCGCGAAAATAACAAAAAAAAAAAAAAA
>NC_068987.1:68700786-68702794 GCF_001194135.2 Octopus bimaculoides | reverse complement strand
AAAAAAAAAAAAAAAAAAAAAAAAGGTGAGGGAAAAAAGTAATACAAAAATAAAACTAGCATCTAGTCTCCCAAACATTTACAAATTGAAAGTGAATGAAATAGCGTAACTTAAATAGACGTAGACTTGTTGCAGTCGGCCACAAAGTCACTTTTTATATCGCAAAATAATAAGTTAGCTTAGATTTCCTTTAAAATTGTAACAACTTTTGTAAATAATAGAATTACGTACCATTTCCAGGACACATTAATGATGCGTCAGTGAGTTACACTGACGTGCAAACACGTAAAAAATGGACAAAAATATTTCTTTGTCCTGACTTTTATATGTAGGAGGATATATCTAAATTCAACAGTTGGTCAGTAACTTTCGAAAACATACAGTCATGCTTTACGCGCAAATATAGGGAAAATTCCCGATTGTCTTTACCCAACTTAGAAAGGAGAAAGTATTTTTGACATGTAATCAAATTATACCTGGGTGTTCATGGTATACTACTACTATTATCGTTACTATTACAACTATGAAGATTAATTGCAAGTATGTAAAACCCAACTACAATAATCTTCGAAATGGAGCACTATCACACAAGTATCAGCCTCAACAATAATAATAATACTTCTTTAAACTAAAGGCACAAGGCCTGAAATTTGTGGGGAGGAGACTAGTCAATTACATCGACCCCAGTATTTCACTAGAACTTAATTTATCGACCCCGAAAGGATGAAAGGCAAAGTCGACCTCGGTGGAATTTGAACTCAGAACGTGGAGACGGACGGAATGTCACTAAACACTTTGCCCGGCGTGCTAACGATTCTTTTCTACTCTAGGCACAAGGCCCGAAATTTTTTGAGGAGGGGGGGGGAGCAGTCGATTAGATCGACTCCAGTGTGAAACTGGTACTTAATTTATCGACCCCGAAAGGATGAAAGGCAAAGTCGACCTCGGCGGAAATGGAACTCAGAACGTAAAGGCAGACGAAATACCGCTAAGCATTTCGCCCGGCGTGCTAACATTTCTGCCAGCTCGCCGCCTTAGCAGTAGTAGTAGTAGTAGTAGTAGCAGCAGCAGCAGCAGCAGCAGCAGCAGCAGTAGTAGTAGTAGTAGTAGTAGTAGTAGTAGTAGTAGTAGTAGTAGTAGTCAGTATCAATAGCAGTGACATCAATTTTGAACATTGCCATTCGTCTAAAGCTAAATATCATCAATAGTATTTTACCGCCGCATACTCCAACACCACCGATACCGAGCTATCACCAATACACGAGTACCTCTCGCCCATTGCCATTATGCTACCAACAACTACCATCACTACTGCCTTCTCTAGCACCCTTCTCAACCCTATCCAATCCTCCTTCACAACACCACCATCACCACCAGGACAAGCCACCTTTCAACAATTGAACAAAAAACTAACAAACAACTGTTTTATCTAAACAACAAGTTTGCTTCCTCCCAGGAGGCAGAAATACAAAACTATTAATTTATTCTTTAAGTTTTCTTTTTCTTTTTTTTTTTTTTGTAGGTGCAGCAGCTCTTCTTATTATTAAAAAAAAAAACCCAAAAAAAACCAAACACATAAATCAATATTATTTGCTATTGCTTGATCAAGACGATAATGCTGACGATAATGGTTATGAGTGCTGTATTGTTGGTGATACGAGTCCGGTGGTGTGTCATTGACTGTGGATACGCTGTTCTGGTTCATATATTAATCCAGAGGGATGCACTCCTAAGGGGATAACCTCGTGTTACCATTTTCGTTATGCGGCAGTAGCAAATAGCTTCAATTTATATGTTTGTATGTATGTATGCGTATATACATATGTAGACATTTATGTCTGTATACATAATACATATGCATGCATATATATATATATATCCACATATATAAGCTGATATATACATCTATAAATATATATACTTCCACACACGCACATACATATATATAAACACACGTATATATATAGAAACATATATTTATTAGTATATATATGTATATATATATATA
>NC_068987.1:68696864-68699781 GCF_001194135.2 Octopus bimaculoides | reverse complement strand
CTCCGTATTCTTTCTGTTGAAGAGCGTAGCTCGAAACGTTAAAGACTTTCTGTATTCCCGAGCGTCAAACTAATACATCCTTTTGTTGTTTACACCACCTGTCCTCGTCTGTTGTTGTCTTTTTTCGTACATTCTCCCACATATATATATATATATATATATATAAACAAATAGTAAATGAGCATATGCATATATACGTACAGGTATGTGCATACCGACATCCACCTGTATGTATAGGTGCATATCCGGGTACAGAACATTGCAAACAAAACAGAGACGAGAAAATACACAAGCCACATAGAGAACATTCTACTTCATCAGCTACCCCCGTTTTAACACCGGCGATGTATGTATGTATATAGATAGATAAATAGATATACATTTACATATACATACATACATACATACATCTTCCTCTGAATTTGTATGTTTGGTGTCTATGTAGGCATTGTATTAAACTTGAATCTGATTACCACACTTTGTTGCATCCATACACATACGTTGACCATGGTACTTTCCTGGAATGTGACCAAATGAGTTTTATCTTTCAACATAGCCCCACCCCTTACGACTCACACGCCTCTTTCATTGATGATGTAGTATTTGGATCCCATCAAAGGCGCTTTCATCCTGTTGATCAAAAACGTCATCAAGATCAGATATGATGTCATTATCACTGCGATAATAGTTCCCAGTCAATTGTGTCTTCATATTGGGGAACAAGGGATTGTTAGATAGGACCAAATCAGGAGAATAGGGAAGAGGATCAACCAGTTCAAAACCACACTCACTTGTGTGCTAGAGCATTGTTTCGATGAAACAAATTCTATTTCGTCAGTTTTCCTGTGCATTTGGACTCGATAGCCTTTCGTAACTAACTCAGCATGTTGGCTCTCCATTAATGGTGTAGCCTTTTTGAAGAAATTCAATAAACACGATGCTTTTTGCTTCCCCAAAACCTGAGGCCATCAACTTCCTAGCAGATGAAACAACCTTGGTCTTCTTTAGAGCAGGTGAGGAGGGGTGTTTCCACTGCACAGATTGTCTCATTGTCTCTGGCTGAAACTGATGAACCCAACACTCACCCTGAGTTAGGAAACGTTTAAAGCAACCGGTTGGATATGTTCCAGAACAGATTCTCCTGTGATGTAATCATCCTAGTACGCTTTTGATGAGGCGTCAGAAGACGTGGCACCCACAGAGTAGAGACCTTTGTCACGTCAAGCTCATTGTGCAGAATATTCTTAAATCTCTCACTGAACATGGCTATTTGATTTATAGTCAATCACTTACCATCCGTCAGCGTGTGGTGAACACAATAAATATGTTCCTCGCAGGACGTCCAGACCTTGGGACATGTTCAGGATGCTCCCTTTTCGTCTTAAATTTAGCTGCCCACTTTTGTACTGTTGATGAACCTAGAGCATCATCCATTTATATAGCAACCATGTCAACATGGATGTCCTTGAGGGTTGAAACTTTTTTTCTGCCAGTACTTAATAACACCATGATTCCCAATTTTGACTATTTTCAAGAGAAGTGCTGTTACATTTGAAGTCTTCTTTGAACAATCAGATATCAGTTTACCTGGAAAGAAGCAATGCAGTTATTAATGATAAAAGTTGAAATGAATGCATGAGAGATATCACAGCTCTGGCATCACACTTTCATAGTTAACCTATAAACTTTTCAACCCACCCTCGTAAACAGTTTCATTGTCATAGGACTTACAATCGTACCTTGAGAAAATAGAGAATATTTTGTGTACTGTATCCATTATGTTCTTAATTATATGTTCTATTGTCTTTTCGATTTGGTTGTACTCATGTATGTATCAATATAAGTATGTTTGTGTGTGTGTGTGTGTGTGTGTGTGTGTGTGTGTGTGTGTGCGTGCGTGCGCGTGCGTGCGCGCGCGTCTGTTTTATTAATATATTATTATAATCTCTATCTCTCTCTCTCGCTTTCTCTCTATATTTCTATCTATCTATCTATCTATCTATCTATCTATCTATCTATCTATCTGTCTGTCTGTCTGTCTATTTATCTATCTATCTATCTATCTATCTATCTGTCTGTCTGTCTCTATCTATCTATCAATCTATCTATCTATCTATCTATTTTATATTTTGTATGATACAAATATTATATTCATACGCAAACATATATTCATACACGTATACATGCATACATGCATAGAGAAAGAGAGGAAGAAAGAGAGAGAAAGATGGAGAGAGCAAGAGAGAGAGAGAGAGAGAGAGTTTTTTTCTTTTTTCGGAGCCTGATAAATCTGGACGGGAAAAACAATGGCCGTTTTTTCTAAAGGCAGTAAATTTTCGCCCTCCCATCAAATTTGAGTTGCTTCAAATATCCCACACACACACTGTGTACAGACCATTGCAAACACTCATAAACTAACTGTTTCCACTTGCCCGAACTTATCCTCACAATAATGAAATACATACATAATTACATACATACACGACCTATATAAATATATATATATATACATGTCCATCTATTAATGTGCATATACAAAATATCACATAAATACAGGCATACATGCATGCATACATATAGTGTAAATATATTAATGCACATATTCACCTATGTGTATCACTATATGGATCCTATTCGCCTTTCATCTCTGCAGGGTCGATATAATTGATAGGGCTGGGGACGGTGTCCATTAAGAAGACAAAACAAAATATTAATAATAATATAAATAATGAAAAATCGTTTGTGTCTTAAGAATGAAATCATATTTTGTCTAGTATTGCTTTTTCCTTGATATTAGTTGTTTGAAGCAGTTGTAAACATTAAAGGAAGCCGGCAGTCCTTTGTTTCTTAAAATATCATTTATTTATTATTACTCACCTAACTCCTCGTTCGTTACACACACACACACACACACACA
>NC_068987.1:68693494-68696634 GCF_001194135.2 Octopus bimaculoides | reverse complement strand
ATGTATGTATATATATATAATTTTATATATATATATATATATATATATATATATATGTATGTATGTATGTATGTATGTGTGTATGTATTGGTTGCTCACTTTGGAGACGTGCGAGTTGTAAGGGTCAGCTTTAGTTCGTTCAGTTATAATGTCGGCGGTTTCCTATTATGTCAGTAGTGTCGATTCACTCTCAGTACTAATACTAATACTACTACTAACAACAACAACAACAATAACAATAACAATAATAATCATTATCATCATCATGATTTCTTTTATTGGCCACAAAGTCCCAAATCATGGAAGACAATATCGAAGGACGAGATACAGCACGCAAATAGTTGGGTTTTAAATCGATCAAGAGGAGACACTATAACAATAAGTTTATAACAAAGAGATAAAATTTGCGTGGGACAAGGTTAGATCTCAAATGGAAAGGTGCATCACATCGTTGAAATCGGTGGTTGCACAGAGTGGTTCTGTTATCTTGCAATATTGCAATATTGTAGTCCAACCCAAATTCTTAGTATAGCGTGATGTTAGAGCTTTATTCAGTAAGGATAAATGCTTGAGTCACTACCGCAAAACTATAAGCTAACTGAAACATTGGGAACTTCCACGATGCTACCACTAGTTTCAGTGACTCGCAGTACCTCTGTGTTTGATACCAAAATTCTTACAGCTAAGCTGAAGGAGGAAAACGGTATCCCACTGTTATACTATATCATATCGTCCGATATTATAGATATCAACTAGTTATTTTATACTATCCCTATTTATCATGAATGCATTTAGCGATTTTTCTTTAAAAACATAAGAGAAACAAACGGCCGATCTAGATTATCTGATCTATAGTTGACTTCACCTTTGGGGTTCCCTAAATTTGAATCAAGCAATTATGTATGTAGGTATGTATGTATGTTTGTTTGTATGTATGTATGTATGAGGTACGCCCGTGTGTGCATCCTAAGTTGCTTTGTAGATCCGAGATGATCGAGAGATAAAGATGTTGATGAATGAGTTTGAAAGAGAACCAGAAGATTAAGAAAAGGAGTTTATGAATTATAGAATAAAAATGGTGAAATGCAAAAAAGAAACAATAGGATGTGAGCAAGCATGAATTGATATTTAACCTGAAGTTAGAACTGACCAAAAAGATCTATTAAGAAAGGCCTTCCGGTTATGGCCACTCCATCCTTTGTATATCCAGTACCACACTGTCCGGTGATTCTTTTCCTTTTCTTAAAGTTAGAATGTGACTTGCGAGAAATCTGGCGCTTCATTTTGTAGGAAAATGTTAATATATTTATGCCTCAATCATTTCTGATCGACCAAACCTAAGATCAAATATTTGATCAAATATATGCCTGCTCAATATTTCAGACATGCTGTCCCTGGAACTACATTATGCCATATACCATTTCCTTTTCTAAGAGGGTAGAGTGTTATTTGAGGGAGATTTGACTACTATTTTAGTAGATTGAGTAACGTTGCTGAGGCCTTCTCGCTGGTTAGAAAGCTCAGTAGTAGAAGATAATGGTGAATTTATCAGTTCTTGAGAGGCGTGAATGGGATCATAGTGAAGAGAAAGACAGATAGTGAGGGACGAAAGAGAAAGTGAGATAGATAGATAGATCGATCGATCGATCGATCGATAAATAGATGGATAGATAGATAGATAGATAGATAGAGAGAGAGAGAGAGAGAGAGAGAGAGAGAGAGAGAGAGAGAGAGAGAGAGAGAGAGAGAGGCGGAGAGAGGAAGAGGTGAAAGGGAGAGATATGGAAGTGAGGAGAAATAAGAGTAAGAGAAGAAAAGTTGAGGTAGATATAGAGAAAGAAATTTTACGAGTAAAAGAACGATTGATGTATGAGTGGAAGTCTATGTGATGGAGAGAGAGAGAGAGAGAGAGAGAGAGAGAGAGAGAAAGAGAGAGAGAGAGAGAGGGAGAGAGTGACAGGGAGAGACAAAGAAAGAGAAAGAGAGAGAAACGATGCTTTGTCAAACATTCAGTCTAATGAATATGACGACAAATAGATAGTGTGCGAAGGGAGAGGAAACAAGAAATATAGTAGAGAGCTAATCGATAAAAGTAGTAATAGTAGTAGTAGTAGTAGTAGTAGTAGTAGTAGTAGTAGTAGTAGTAGTAGTAGTAACAGCAGCAGCAGCAGTAGCAGCAACAGTAGTAGTAGTAGTGGTAGCAGCAGCTGTAGTAGTAGTAGTGGTGGTGGTGGTGGTGGGTGCTTGTAATGGTGAGGTGTTTGGAGCGGTAGAGGTGGCTCGTCCGTCGTCCGGTTTAAATCCAGTCACCGATTGGCCGTTTGGTGCGATATTAAGCGTGTGTGTCCACTCCACTCCATCATTCGGACCGGCCAGGCCAGGCCAGGCCAGGCCAGGCCACCGCTCTGGCTAGCTTAGGACAGACGCGATGTTTCTTTTCTTTTGTTTTTATTTATTTATTCATTCATTCATTTATTTATTTTTTTTTCCTGCTTGATGTGCTTGTTCCTTTGATTACAACAACAACCTATGAATTGCAGCTTCATTATTATCTCTCCCCCTCCGCCGCTACCTACCTATCAGCCGGTTTCCTTAAGGCCCTGCAAAGGTCATGGGCACTACTCTACCTCGTCTTGCCAACACAAGTAGTTAACAATAATAATAATAATAATAATAATAATAATAATAATAATAATAATAATAACAATAACAACAATAATAATGATGATGATAACGACTAGGACAATAAAAGAATAGAAAGAGAAGCCTTAGAGAGTCTGTAAGGAATCCTTTACCTTTCAGAGGGAGATGAAAAACGCTGGAGGCTGTGGTAGCGTTGCGTTTTTCAGTGGCCGGAAGGTGCTACCAGCACACAGGCAATAAGTATGCAGGCTGAGATGCCCTTATCTAGTTTTGGAGGTGGGGTCTTTATTTTCCCCCATTTGTTTTTGTTTTCTTTATTTCTTTATTTTTTTCTTCTTCTTCTTCGGGTCCCTATTCCTTTCCCCCATTTATTTACACATTTATGCACTTGTTTATTCATTGATGTTTGTTAGATAACTAACATCTGTTGTTGCTTTCTTTTATCAACAAGCCAGTGTTATACGTGTGCGTGTATGTATGTATGCATGTATATATAT
>NC_068987.1:68691098-68692501 GCF_001194135.2 Octopus bimaculoides | reverse complement strand
ATATATATGTATATATTTGATGCACATATAAATATACAGTCATGGACGTACATTCCCACACCCTCACACGCTTATATACACACGCGCGCACACACGTATGTAAATGTGTGTTTACGTGTGTGAGTTTGTATTCAAAGAGTGCAAATGGAAAGTACAGATAATTATAGAGAGGAACACACACACACATACACTTATGCTTGTGTGTGTTAGTATATATATATATATATATATATATATATATATATCCCCCCACACACACGCACATGATGTGTATGTATATATATACATACATATATATATCGTTACGTAGGGAGCGTACGGAGAATCAGAAAAATGGAGGCCAAAAAAGAAAGGAAGAATTATGGTAAAAGAGGAAGAAATTAAATGTGAACTCGCTGTCTCATAAGGAGAAACAAAACAAAAAAGAAAAAGAAAAGGATATAAAGAGAAGAAATTAGAGGTAGATAGATAAAGAGAAGGAAGAGGGAGGTGGTTGGAGAAGGTGGTGAAAGAGGGAGGGAATATTTATTTAAATATGAACAATAATAAAAATAATAATAATTATTATTGTTGTTAATATTTAAATAATTATACCCTCCCTCTTTCACCACCAACGCCGTAGACCCCCCCTCTCTGCTTCCTCTTCCTCTTCCTCGAATAGGTGAAGATTTATGGTGTGATTGAACGAACGAACGAACGAACGAACGAACGATCGAGAGACAGGACTGTAAATCACACACACACACACACACATATATACACACACTCACACACACTCAGATGCATACACGTACGCACGCACACATTTACACTCTCACACGCATACAGACACATACATACATACACACACACACACACACTGTATGGGATAGACATAGTGATAGACAGAGGGAAAGAATGAATGAATGAATGAATGAATGAATGAATGAATGAATGAATGAACTATGAATGAATGAATGTGTGATGTGTTTGTGGTGGGGAAATATGAATGGAAGAAAGAATAATAACAATTAGAAAAGGAACGAGCAAATAGAGAGAGAGAGAAGGGGGGAGAAATAAAAATAGATAACTGAATGAAGGAAGAAAGGTTGAGAAGGAAGAATGAAAGAAAAAAAGAATTAAAGAAAGAAGTATAAACAAAACGACAGAAAAGCGGGTTTGGGCAGCGATTGTGGTGGTGAGGAATTTGGCAAGAGTGAGAGAGAGAGAGAGTGTAACAGAGAGAAAGGCAAAGAGAAAGAGATTGAGCGAAAAGAGGGGGGGGGGAGAAATATAGAGCAGAGAGAGAGAGAGAGGGGGAGGGAAGACAGAGAGCGAGGGAAAAGTAGGGGGAGCAAGATGAGCTTTCATCTGAAGAACAAACACTCCAACAATCGCACGCACTTGTATCTGACTGACTGACA
>NC_068987.1:68685540-68687157 GCF_001194135.2 Octopus bimaculoides | reverse complement strand
TACACGTACTACACACCCGCACGTAAATTTACATACGTTCGCATACGTCGACGCACACACTCACTTTCGTGCAAATGAACAAACTTTCCAGTATATATATATATGTGTGTGTGTGTGTGTGTGTGTGTGTGTGTGTGTGTGTATGAGTGGCTCTGTGGTAAGAAGTTTGCTTCCCATCCATATGGTTCCGAGTTCAATCCCACTGCGTGGAACCTTGGGCAATTGTCTTCTACTATAACCTCAAGCCGACCAAAGACTTGTGAGTGGATTTGGCACGCGAAAACTGAATGAATCCCGTGGTGTGTGAGTGTGTGTGTGTGTTTGTTCTCTATCACCGCTTGACAAACGTTATGGATATGTTTACTTTATCATAACCTAGCGGCCCGGCGATAGAGGTCGATAGAACAAATACCAGGCTTAAAAAATATAAGTACTAGGATCGATTCATTCGATTAAAACTCCTCAAGGCGGTGCCCCAGCATGGTCGCAGTCTAATGACTAAAACAAGTAAAAGATAATATATATATATATATAGTTTACTGTTCCATTACATACACATGCATACATAGAGACATACATACATAAATACACACACACACACATATATAGATATATATACGGGGATATGATGTCTTTATACAAACTCATACAGGACATGCACACGCTCGTGTCCCTACTCGTATAAAAGAATAAACATGTAAAAGCACTGTCCAACTTTGTAACTATGTCTCTTCTACCCCTACCACAGCAACATCCCATTCGAAACCTATTTAGTGTTCGATCTATCGAATACTCCTCCACCTGTCAACCCAATCAATGTTGCTTCTATAATCAACTCATTAATCTCTCAGGTTGGAAACCTTCCGGAACTGCCTTCTTTGCCCATGGTTTTACCCCAATCATCTGCAACAGTTTGAATAGCCTCACCCCGTATAGGAGGGTCTAAAATCTTATAATGTACTTCCCACATCATAGCTGGGACATAAATTGGCAAATACATTAAACAGACATACACACGCATACGCACAAACAAACGCACACATGCACACACGCATCTAATAAACGTTCATGATCGCCTTGTAAGACAACTGTAGTTGATATCCCCACCTCTCCACGTTACAGGTATACTTGTACAGAATATGAAATAACTTGGTTTAGCAACTAACTTGTTTGAATGATCAATGAGGGGTGGGAGGTAAAGCGAGCGAGCTGATCGGTGAATTGCAGCGAAGTGGCATCTCATAGTATCCCATGGCATCCCATAATGTCCCAAAGGTGTGATCCAATGGAAATCTCATCAGTAAATTCAATAGGGTAAATAAGGGCTAAGAGGCAGTGCCATCCACATTATTCGGGGTACATCCTGTGCAAATTACATGATAGGTGACACACGTTCATGACTGATATGTTTGTTAGCTTATTCGTTTGTTTGGTTGGGTGTATGTGTGTGTGTGTGTGTGTGTGTGTGCGAGAGGGAGAGAGAGAGAGAGAGAGATTTATTAAGCGATTTACAGAACACAGACAGTTTTGCATGGCGCACACAGGTACGAACAATAAGTCAAGGATGATTTACCAAATAAAATTTGTGTGTGTGTGAGTGTAATATATATATATATA
>NC_068987.1:68684024-68685325 GCF_001194135.2 Octopus bimaculoides | reverse complement strand
TATATATATATATATATATATATATATATATATATATATATATATGTGTGTGTGTGTGTGTCTGTGTCTGTGTATATATATGTATGTATGTATACAGACACACATGCAGAGACAACTACTCAAATTCGGATATGTGCGTGTGTGTATTTATATACATATATGCCTATATATGGATACACACACACGCACACACACACACATTTATGTACGCGCATACACATACATATACATAAACATACACACACGCGCGCATATATTTGCGTGCTTGTGAGCATTCCTGCAAGCGAGCGCACACACATGCACATAATGTATGTACACACACACAGACACAGACACACACACACACACACACACACACACACACACACACACACACACACACACACACACACACACACACACTCACACATTCCGTGTGTGTGTGTGTATGTATAAGGAGAACGCGCGTCGAGTTGCGAACAGTGGTTATTATAATAATCAATCGTTGATGGTAGTAAGCATAACTGCAGTCCTATTGTTTAAATGAACAAAAGAATCCAATATTATATATGATAATTCTTTTGTAATGCTACCACACGTATGTAAATCAAGAACCATGTCATAAGGACTACAACTTTACTAAACAAATGACTCGCTAAAATATGTGTGCAGCTCATATGCTGCACGTAGTTCTTCCTATGTATATTTTGATAGAGGGGTCTCTCCCAGGTTTTAACCAACTAAAATTACTAGTTTACAGTTATTAACAGAGTCTCCTGAAGACAGGCATAAGCATTAACTACTGAGTAAAAATCGTTTTGTACATTTGTTTATTGAATTCACTCACGCGTATATTCACACGCACACATACACACGAGTCCATACACACACATACAAACACGAGTCCATACACACACATATAAACACAAGCATGTATTTTCACTTATACATATGTACTCTATATACACATAAATATGTATCAACATTCACTCTCCCCTTATATGTGTGCATGTAAATAACCATTGTATACAAGTGTGTGTGTGTGTGTGTATTTATATGATTTTAATTATATATACAGACGTACTCATGCATATATGTAAAACCCTTATCTATAACATATGCATCTATATGAGTGTATATACAAATATGCATACATATACATACACATACATTTACTATATATATATATATATAACACACACACACACACACACACACACACACACACACACACACACATATATATATATATATATATATATATATATATATATATATGTATGTATGTATATATATACATACTTATATAGATCTCTTTTCCT
>NC_068987.1:68681386-68682825 GCF_001194135.2 Octopus bimaculoides | reverse complement strand
AGAGAATGAGAGAGATTGATTGATTTGATACATTAT
This sequence comes from Octopus bimaculoides, assembly GCF_001194135.2. Lineage (NCBI taxonomy): Eukaryota > Metazoa > Mollusca > Cephalopoda > Octopoda > Octopodidae > Octopus > Octopus bimaculoides. The sequence continues at coordinate 68,682,789 of NC_068987.1, read as the reverse complement.
AAAGTACATAGAAAGTACATACACAAACTTTAAAAAAACTCAACAAATTTCCTCCAGTGCATGCATTCATTGAGTGTGTGTGTGTGTGTGTACGTGTGCGTGTGCGTATGTGAGTGTGCGAGAGAGAGAGAGGGAGAGAGAGAGAGAGAGAGAGAGAGGAAGAGAGTGAGGAAGAGAATGTGTGTTTATGTATATACTCATGTGTGCATGTATGTATGTTACATGGGTGTGTATTTTTATGAATGTGCATATGTGTATCAATCTATCTATCTATTTATCTATCTGTCTGTGTATGTGTGTATGTGTGTACACGTGTATACTCCTGTGAAAAAGTTTACTCTAATGTGTATACTGTGTGTACACGCACACACACCACTTACATACACGTATACATACACGCGCACACATACACAGACATTCACACACTCACACACGCACTAACATATGCACGCGCACACACATACACACAGACAGGCAAACATACGCACGCGCGCGCGTAAACACGCGCGCGCGCGCATACACCAACACAGAAATATTCAGTCAGAAAGGTGACACCCACCCATATACACAAGCGCAGAACAACAAGCAGGCGCGTTGCCATCCCTTCTCACTTGGATAATAGCTGCGATATACTGTCTCTAAGCCGGCATGTGCTTTTATTGGGGTAGCCATCCAGACAGTGAGATGTCTGCTGAACAGGTGTCTGAGTACGCGACTCATCCTGTAATTATAGAATTGTTCTTCACGATCCAGGCGCACGGCAGCGACCCCTAATGTGTAAAAAAGGAGGGTGAGTGAGCGAGGCGGAGAAGTCGATAAAACAGAGGTTTAATGAGCCCAAGAGTTACAAATTTTTTATATGTATGTGCCTGGTAGGGCTGTGTGTGTGTTTGTGTGCGTGTGCATGCGCGCGTGCGTGTGCATGCGCGCGTGCGTATGTGTGCGTGGTTAGCCTCTGTGTGTATGTGAGTTTGGTGTGTGTGTGTTTAGTTAATTATAGCTCCTAGCTATCTTAAGTTTACTAACTTGGTATTCTTCCTAGCAAAGTTCTTTGAAGATCTCTCTCTTTCTCTCCTCCCCCCTCTCTCTCTCTCTCTCTCTCTATCTATCTATCTATCTATCTATCTATCTATCGATCTTACTGTCTGTTTGTCTGTCTGTCTGTCTATCTGTCTATCTGTCTATTTCTGTATTCATATATACTATACACATATACATATATAAATATGGATATACAAAATTAAACGTACATACATGCATGCATAGAGAGTCAGAAGTGAAGAAGTTTCCTACATGGTCAATAGAATTATTGATATAGTCTACCGGCTCAAAAAGGGTTACCTTAGGCCTCGAAAGCCATATTTGTATATTTTTTACGGATCTCTCAGGCATTAAAATAATTG
>NC_068987.1:68679041-68680212 GCF_001194135.2 Octopus bimaculoides | reverse complement strand
GTGTGTGTGTGTGTGTGTGTGTGTGTGTGTGTGCTTGATCTATGAATAATCGTGCCCATCGTAGACATCTTCCTGTTAAAGACAGTAAGATGAGCAGCCAAAGACTTATGAGTGGATTTAGTAGACTGAATGATCGTCGTGTAATTTATGTGTGTGCTTCTGTGTGTGTGTGTGTGTGTGTGTATGTATGTGTCTCTGTATCACTGTGTGTGCGTATGTGTGTCTGTGCTAGTGTTTGTTTACCACAACCCGTTTAAGAACCACTGTCGGGTTGTTTACATCTCTATAACATTAGTGGTTCGCGAAAAGAGATCTAAAGCATACTTCAGCAAGTTTAAAAAAAAAAAAAAAAAAGCACTGGTTGATTCGTTCGACAAAAAAACCCTTCGAATTGGTGCTCCAGCATGGCCGCAGTCCAATGCCTCAAACACGTAAATGATAGAAGATAAAAGTAATACATGGATGCGAGTCTATACAAAGACACACGTACAAACATGTATATTTATGTTAGTATGCCTATATGTATATTTATGTTAGTATGCCTATATGTATATTTATGTTAGTATGCTAACGTACGCACCCGGACGTTTGTCTGTTATTTTATTGGGGACAAGATTTATAAAGTTAATCCTGTTTCAGTTTCCTCTGATCATGTTCGCAACTAGTTGCGAATATGATCACAAGAACTGAAACAGGATTAACTCCATAAACTAGTTTCCAGCAAAATAATGAAATGTGTTCTACTCTTTGAAAGTATTGCGTACTTTGTGCCATACTTTAATACATACAGGCACATACATAACATATAAGTTTGTCTATCTATCTATCTATCTATCTATCTATCTATCTATCTATCTATCTATCTATCTATCTATCTATCTATCTATCCTTACTTACTTACATAAAGAAATTCGAGAATTATATACATTTATAGGTGCAGGAGTGGTTGTGTGGTAAGAAGATTGCTTCCCAACCCCATGGTTCTGGGTTCAGTCCCACTGCGTGACACCCAGGGCAAGTCTCATCTACTATAGCTTCGGACTGACCAAAGCCTTTTGAGTGGATTTGGTTGACTGAAACTGAAAGAAGCCCGTCGTGTGGGTGCATACATATATGTGAGTGTGTATTTCTGTGTGTGTGTCTGTGTATTTCTGTGTGTGTGTCTGTGTGT
>NC_068987.1:68676176-68678386 GCF_001194135.2 Octopus bimaculoides | reverse complement strand
GTAAGAGAGAGATAGAGAGAGAGAGTAAGAGAGAGAGAGAGAGAGAGAGAGAGAGAGAGCTCTATATTGTTGTACCAATGTATGTATATATATATATATATATATATATATGTCTTACTTGTCGTGGTTGTTTTTATATGTGTATGTGTATGGATCGATATCTGTATAAGAAATCTGAGCGATAAAGCGCAAGGCCTGACTACTGTAGATCAAACAGCTGCTGAACAATGGGGCAAGCGCTAGAGACTAGTCTAAACAGGACGTCGTTACAGTCGGCACATGGCAACATGTGGCTAAAGGTGGTAATGTTTGGACAATTTGGTGCACGAGTTGGTGGTGAAGGTGGTGGTGTTGGAGGTTGTGATGGTGGTGGTGGTGGTGGTACTGTTGGTGGTGGTGGTGTGAGTGATAATGATTTTTGTTCGTGTTACTCGAAATGGTGAAGGCATTGGGATTGATTGTGGTGGTAGTAGTATTAACAGAGATTTGACTGCTATTTCTCGTTGGTTGAATGACCGATCATGCATCGAGACTCCCTATTTTTATGTTTTTTCGTGTGTTAATTTTTTGTCTTTTTTACTTTTATTTCTTCTTCATTGTACAATGTTAATGAGTTGTAACTGTGGATACGTTGCTATCGGAATACGTTCATACACACATACATACACACACATTCATAAAAACATACACATCGAAGTAGAAACGCTGTAGTGTTGTTATTTAACACCAGGTCGGCCTATTACTATAGGCTTATGATTAGAAGCATACCAGCTGTGTCTATATCTACATTCTATAAAAAGAATTGTACCTAAGAACGCACACACGTATTTGTGGGGTGTATGTGTAGTTGAATTTCGTTCTCCCTGGGACTGTTTCGCCTGACGGTCAATTCAAACAGTCTGTCCATCTATTTGTCTGTTTGTTTATTTGCCGTTGTACGTGTTTGTTTGTTTGTGTGTGTGTGTGTAGAAGGGCAGGTGTGGCTGTGAGGTAAGAAACTTACCACATGGTTCCGGGTTCAGTCCCACTATTAGGCATATTAAACAAGTGTCTTCTACTATAGCCTCCGGCACCAAAGCCTTGTGAGTAGATTTGGTTGATGGAAACTGATAGAAGCCCGTCGTGTGTGTGTGTGTACGTGTGTGTGTGTGTACGTGTGTGTGTGTGTACGTGTGTGTGTTCTTGAGTCTGTGTTTGTACCCTACCCCAACACTGCTTGACAACTGGTGTCGGTTTGTTTACGTCCGTGTAAATTAACGGTTTGCCAAAAAGAGATCGATTGCATAAATGCTAGGCTTTTATTGGGGGGGGGGCAGTTCATTCGATTAAAAACTTCTTCAAGGCAAGTGGCCTAGCATGGCTGCAGTCTAATGACTGAAACAAGTAAGAGGTAAAAGATATATACGTATGCATGTGTATGTATATATGCATGTATATATGTATATATATATGTGTATGCATGTGTGTATGTCTGTCTATGTATACACAAACACACCAATATAGTCAAATGCTTTTCCGTTTAAGGTGCGACTGAATGAAGATTCGACAGACTGCCCCTTTTTACAAATAATTTTAATGTGTTTACTCGAGAAAATGAACTGCTAAAGTGATTTTTCTCTTTTGTTTATATTCATTATTCACATTTAGTAACTTTTGTCCATTGCATTGCGGCTATGCTGGGGCAATGTCTTCAAGAGTTATCGTTATCTATATCATGTCAGTGCACATTTCCTTTCCAGAATCTGCATGAGTTTTTAACCATTAATGTTGTGTCACACGCATATTTTCAAATAAGCACCAAGCATATACATGAATGCATATAAATTATATATATATGCATATAAATGAATATATATGCATATAAATGAATATATATGCATATAAATGAATGCATATAAATTATATATATAGAGAGAGATAGATACAAAAATAAGAAGAATGACCAGCAAAGCTAGACCACTGGTTTTAATTGATTAATATCAATTTCTACCCTCATTAATAAATTATATAGATAGATAGATAGATGTACGTGGGGGTGAGACCACATAGTAGTCAATCATCGGACCGACCCTAGAGTAGAAGCAAATTGCTAAAGGTGCTACGCAGTAGAATCGAACCTGGAACCGTGCATTTGCGAAGCGAACTTTATAACTATATAATAATGCACGCTTGCTTGATTTAGTATTATTTTATTTATTCTTTATTTAATT
>NC_068987.1:68671042-68674914 GCF_001194135.2 Octopus bimaculoides | reverse complement strand
TATATATATATATATATATATATATATACATATGAGCGTGTGCGTATCTATCTATCTAACCGTCTGTGTGTGTGTGTGGTATAAGAGAGAGAGAGAGAGAGGGAGAGAGAGAGAGAGAGAGAGAGAGAGATTGTTTGAGTGTTAGCTGTTGCAGCCTGAGAAATTATTTAAAGTTATATTTGTCGTGAAGAGAAAATGTTGCTGTATTATTATACTGAACTATTAATGTGTGTTGTGTGACGAACATTTTTGGTGGGGAACGACGCCATCCCACTCGAAAAATAGCTTTCTAGTCTACAAGAAAAATAAATAACTATTATTTACCTTACATGACATAAATGTAGTAAAATGGCAGCTGGAAGGAATTAACAAACTGTACCCGAGATTAATACAAAGGCATGGTTTTCAGTGATTTACTACAACTACTACTACTACTACTACTACAAAATAATAACAATACTAATGGCCTCTGCCTTAGACAAAAAGCAAGTAATTTTCTGAGAAGTTTAATCGCGACCATTGACTCCAGTACTTGACTGGTACATTATTTTTATCGGTCCTACTGAGCTGAATGGTAAATCTGACACCGGTACGCTTCGAACTTGTACCTACCTTACATACAAAAAAATTAGAATAACCCTCGCAGGTCATTTTGTTTTGATATTCTAACACTTCTGCCAACTCGCCGCCTTGCTACAAATAATAATCCTTTCTATTATAAGAACAAGACCTGAAATTTTGGGTAAGAGGGCTAGCCAATTTCATCGACCCCAGTACTCAGCTGACATATTTCTATCGTCCCTAAAAAAAAAAAAAAAAAAAAAAAAAAAAACATAAAAGGCAGTGTCGACCTTCGCGGAATTTGAACTCAGAGCGTAAAGACGGACGAAATTCCGCTAAGCATTTTTGTCCGGCATGCTTACGATTCTGTCAGATTACCGCCTTTCGCCTGTTTCATTATAATGGTTGCAATTTTTGCCACAAGGGCAACAGTTTTAGGGGAGGGGATGAGTCGATTACATCGACCCCAGTGTTTAACTGGTACTTATTTTATATTCCCAGAAAGGATGAAAGGCAAAGTCGACCTCGGCGGAATTTGAACTCAGAATGTAGCGAGGGGCGAAATACCTATTTCGTTATTGCCCACAAGGTCGACTTTGGCTTCGCCCTTTCGGATTCGATAAAATAAGTGTCGATGTGATAAACTATTCCCCTCCCCCAAATTTCAGGCCTTATGCCAATAGTAGAAAAGATTATTACTATTGTTATTATTTCTAAGTTTAAACAAATGAAAAAGGCGAAGCACGTTTAACAGGGCAGTATGTTATTTTACACTAATTACTGTATATATGTAAATTACTGTATATTACTATGCATACTTTATCAACGTCAAAGGATGAAAAATCAAATCGGTTCCAGTTGGATTCGAACTCAGAACGCGAAAGCACGTATTCAAACACCACACAACCGGCACTTTACCGATTCTATCAGACCATTGTTCTTTCTCAGATGAAGAATACGTTAAAGATATGATTTTTATATACTCTATACAGTTGCCGTTTATTTTTGTGATTTCCTTATTAAATAACTGTTGAAACTAAGTCTGCATTAATGACCACTAAAATTACTCATTCTCCAATTAAAAACCCTGTCAGATTAACACAATTATATCTCGTCGTTAATGAAGCAGTCATCTAATAAAACTAATTGAGACAGTCTGCATACACCTGCAGATTTGATCTCATCTGGGTCTCCTGCTGCGATTATAAATATAGACAGCATGACCAGGTGAGACACCTTACAATTGTTGTTTAAACCTTTTTGTTAACGCTTTGTGTGTGTGTGTGTACATGCGCGCGTGTGTGTGAATGTGCGTCTTTAGGAGTTGTGTAAGTGGGGTGGAAACGAAGTGCGAAAACCAAATACTAATCAGTAAGTAGCAATGTTTGATTGAATGAACTACTAAAATAAAAAACAAAATGATGCTGATGTTATTATTGGTATTAAATGTCCTGGATAAAGCATTGTAAAGAAATAAAAAAAAAACATGTGCCAGGTAAAGTGTGAGGTGGGTAACATTTGTAGTGTTGATTTCTTACGTTGGTATATTTACACAAGTTGGGGGTAATGATGTATTTGACTGGTGTATTTTTCCCCCGATCATGAAAACAGAGTCGAATGCAGCAGTATTTGAACACAAGATCTGTTGGTACTATCTATATAACGGAAATCACATGGGTTATAATATTAAAACCAATTTTATATTTATATTCCGTTATGTATTTTAGTTTCGAAGATTAAAGAAAAACGAAAAAAAAAAAACAATTTGGAAACAAAAGTTGTTTTCACATAGATAATTTTCATGTGGCTTTTATTTAGATGAACACTCTATAAAGAGTTGTGGTGACTAAACAGTTTGTAAAAATATTTACTGAAGGAATTATTCGAGGACATAAAAGCGATTTTCAAACTTAAAAACAAAGCATTATTAAAGCATAAACATGAAAACTTATGTGTTCAAACTGATGTCTTTAAAATAAACATTCTTGCTTTCATGCAAGTCTGTGATCAATGGTACCTTAACTTTGACCATCTCATAACTCACTGAGACATTGTTTAAGACTGAAGTATAATTTGAAAAAAAATTGGCTGCTACTTCTTGCTGGTTGAATTGCTATGCAATGGTTTCTTTGTTGGTGCAATATAAAACCGTTGCTATTATTATTGAACATCTTTGATTAAAAATGTTCCTGCCTTGACCAGCATGTCATATTAGGGATAATTGGGAATTACTGGCAAGTTACCGAGTTGCTTAAATGGATAGGAGCTGATCACTAATCAGAGACACCGATTGCCGAGTCGATCAGGTCTTTTTTTTAATCTGACAATTTGGCTATAGTTAATGGGCAATGATTGGCACTCTATGATCAATAAACTATGCTGTAGGTAGCACAAAGCAAAGCTCATGATTGTAAGTAGACTATTACTTCCGTATAACCAACAGGTGTTTCGTTGTTGTAGTGCTCTGTTGTGAGGTTTTTATAAGTTAAGCTGTCAGGTCACACACAATATTGGTTCCGGCATGATTCCGTGTTTCAGAAATTCCTTTCACAAGTAGGTCGTTTTAGGTTCATTGCTAATGCGCGGAATCTTGGGTAAGTATCTTCTTCACAAGCTTCTGGCATATTAAGACCTTGGGAGTGAAATTTGTTGCAGGGATATTGTACGGAAACTGACGAGCGGGAATACCTGGCCCACGGATATCTTTGTGGTCTCTGCGCAGTTATAAGCATTCAGGCCTGAACTCCGAAGTGAAGACAGCTTCTTTATTCACATCGGTATCTGAAGTTCATGAGATTCGCTTTTCACATGTTAACAAAGGCATACAAATTATGACGCAAACACTTCAGTTACACAACATTGCCTCATTTGCCTTGACATACATAAACACTATTAAAACCATTGCGATGGACAGCTCAGTATTAAATTAAATCATCGCCGCTACTAACACTTGTGTTACTATAATAAACAACCGTGACAGCAATAAAGTAAAGATAGTGCTTTCACGCCGTTGCTAGACCAATAAGATCTAGAAGCAAAGTTACCAACAGAACACACCTAATCGTTTTAAATACGGAAGGAAAAACTTGAAAACATATCAGTTCTATATACAACGTGTTGCTCATAGCAAGAGTGTATTTGATGAAAGCTTTTGCCGACCAAGTTTAGCTGAAGCCATACAACATTGTGATAACTACATTCTGTATGTGGTCGACTGAAATAGTAGAAATAGCAACCACATATATAAACATACGTACACACGCACACACACACACACACACACACACATATATATATATATATGTATGTAT
>NC_068987.1:68667951-68668160 GCF_001194135.2 Octopus bimaculoides | reverse complement strand
ATATAATATACATATATATAAATACACACACACACATATTTATACGTACATACATACATACATACATACAAACATCCGTCCATATATACGTACATACATATATACATACATACGCACACACGTAAATATGCACACATTAAGCACATGGAGATAGGACGAGAGCTAGAATGAAAGAGATAGAGAGAGAGAGAGAGGAAGAAAGAAAGAAA
>NC_068987.1:68662723-68667941 GCF_001194135.2 Octopus bimaculoides | reverse complement strand
GTGTTTATGTATGTGAGTGTGTATGCCTGTGTGTGTGTGTGTGTGTGTGTGTGTGTGTGTGTGTATGTATGTTTGTGTGTTTGTGCTTGTGTATGTTATTACAACTTTAGAATATCTCATAGGAATGTATTACTTTGCAGACATATTTTTTTTTAGACTCTTTGATGGCATTTGGGTGATGTCTCCCACGCTTGTGTGACCCGATTGTAACTCTTCCTTTCATGTATGTTCCCTAACACCTGTCCTGTCTACCTTACACTTCAATTGTTTCATAGTTATCATCTTTATTCCCACATTGCCAAATGTGATATAACGATATGCATCACAATTAATTTGAGGGCCACCCTGTTCTTGATGTTTTTTAATTGTCATTCACCGTGTTTAGGACGGTTTTACACAGCAATTCTTGACCTTTTGAACATTTGCTAAAATATTCTCTATACCAAGATTCTTTTCAGGTTAGTCTTGTTATTCTCGATGTTTCATATAACAGCGGCACCGGTTGCGATGTTGGTGGTTGTGCTGTTGTTGGTGGCGGTGTGTTTATGTGTACATGTATATGTGTGTATGTGTATGTGTGTATCTGTGTGTGTGTGTGTGTGTGTGTGTGTGTAGGTTTAGTCCACATCGTGTAATACTAAGTTATTTACCTGGTTGTACATTTTAGAGAGATGCATGAAATTCCTTTAGTTACGGCCCTTTGTTATTTTTTTTTTTTTGTATTCTTTTTTTCTACCTTCAGTTTTAGATTTAGTTTAAATCCCGCCCGAAGTTGTTTTCGAGTGTTATCTTTCCCGATTGGATTACTTAAAGTACCAGTTATGTACTAGTGTCAAGTTTATTTAAGTATGTCCCCTTCTTCATTGTCATTGTTAACACTCTCTTCATTGCTAATGGCGAGTACGTAGGGAACTTAATTTTCTTTCGAAGAGCATCAGCTTTTCCTCAATGTTTACATAAACACACACACACACACACACACACACACACACACACATGATTCCCGACCAATTCACATTCACACACACAAACGCATACATTTGTAATTTTCGTCTACGAAATTCCACCTGATGCAATGTTAGAAGGAACCTGCCCTAGACGCGACGTCATAAGATCAAACCTGAAGGCACGTGGTTACGAAACAAATTTTACAGCACACGGTTAATAGGTGCCATTTATGTATATTATATTAAGGCATGGCAATGACTCACACTCTCACACACGTATAAACACATACATGTGAAAGAGTATATTTGTCTGTATATACGAATTTATGACTTCTAGATGTAATTTTAGTGTCTTGTGTATCCATATAATATGTTTGTCATTTGTCTGTATGTGCATTTGAAATGCATTCATATAGTATAGTCCCTGTCCAACTGGGATCAAATTGTTCTGTGGCATGCACGTAGTTGATTGAACTACTCGGCACGATCCGTAGATCCTTAGTTTTAATTAATAGCATGCTACTGCCTAGCCGAGGAACATACTGCACTGTCCAGCATGTAGTGATGAATCGCATGGGAGTAGTATGGCAGTTCTTCTCTCCCTACTATCCAGTTTATTTGTCATTCTGATGGTGACCCTAGCGAAAGCTAGGAAAGCGATTTCGGTCAGCGGGTGACGTTTGATGCTCCTCATCCGTTGTTAGCATTGTGCGCACCGCCATGGTTAGTAAGTCTATAGATGCGTTTGTCTAGGTCGCACGAAAGGGATATTTTAAGAATATTGCCTTGTTAGTACTTTGGGGTGCTGCGTTATGTACTTGCGTGTTTGTAGCATGATCTTTAAATACAGTAAGGAGACTCTTGGGGCTGAAGCCTATTGTATCAATAAATAGTGCTTCCCTCTTTTAGTAGTTTTGGTTTTAGTATAAGTGGTCTGTAAATGGAGTATTCGCTTAACATGTCACAGAACTTTTGCGTCTCTGCAGTTTATTGTGGTTGGTAATGAAGAGATTGAGGTTCATATAGGCTTGGTATAATCCTTGATAGATCGAGTATCTTGTTTATATAACATTACTGCTTCTGTTAACCAAAGATGGTGTACCTTTGATTGATCTGAGGATGACTGCGTGTAATTTTGCCTTCTTCGTTATGAATTCTATTTTTTTATGTAAAACAGTTTTGTGTAACTAATGTTGATTTTTGTCTTCTGTATGCGTAAGTTGGTCGTGCATGTGTATGTGTTTGTGTGTATGTGTATGTGTGTGTGTGTGTGTGTGTGCGTGTGTGTGTGCATGTATGTTTATTATTTGTTTATATTGTTGCAGTGGTTGGCCGTATTTGGGGTTCTCTTCTATAGCTGATAAAAAAAACGAGGTTCTACAAAAAGTCTGTTATAGAGCAGGTGGTGATTTATAGAGGGTTTTAAGAAGCCATATCACAACTGTTTAGAGCATGGTAAGCAGATTCAAGGGAATGCCGTCTGTGTTTTTATATTTGTGGAAGTGTGGGAAGATCGTGCAGGTAGAAGTTGAAAATAGTGGGTGAGAGGCTGGATACTTGTGTTACGACACTGGAGAAAATGGTGATATTGTCATTTTATACTACATTAAATTTGCAACCTGAAAGTAGTTTGCTAACCAGCAATTTATTTTTATTCTAAATGTGATGTTGAGTATTTTTTGGTCTTTGCATGAATGGATAATGATTTATGGTGTACATAAATTTGTATATGAGTTCTCTCATCTGTAATATATATGCGGCATGTAAAATTGTTTTAGCAATCCACATAGTACATTAATATATTAGTCTCTCAATCTATAGGTCTATTCATCTGTGTGTACATATGTTATGCTTATTCAACTCCAGGACATCTTTGATCACGCAGACTATAAGTATAGGCGTTCCATCTGTAATCATTCTGTTTTTTTTTTATATATATGATTATAATTCATCATCTAGTCTTTACTTTTTTAAGCTGGGAGCATGTGATTTGAGGGATATTTAACTACTATTTCTTGAAACTTAAGCAACGATCTAGAAGTTCTCTCGTTGGGTGGTACAGATATGTACAATTTGTGAATATGTAAATATTAACGCCGATTTCCTATTTACACGTGTAACACTGTTATTAACTTATTTAATAGGTTATTAACGATGGGATGCTGAAAAGTCGCGGAAGGCCTCGTTGAAGGCTCAACATTCCGAGTTATTTTACAGGGCTTAGAAAAACTGAAGAATCGTTGCTAAATAAGTGTGTGGATCTAAGAGGGGAACATGTTGAATAAACTCATAATTAACTCATCCTCCAGTTTTTTTTTTACCCAAAGCTAGGAACTTATCAGCATCCGCTCAACATTTATTATATGAGATTTTATTATTCTTCATATATAAATTCGTTTAATTACTTATTTTATATCACAATTGAACTATGACGTCATTGGGTGCATGGTTCCAGTGAAACAATCTTTGAGACATTGTATTTATAGCAGCTAAGGTACCATGAGATTACCGGTGAGTCGGTTCAGAATAAATACTGCAAGAGGCTTCATTCGAAAAGTAGCGGTCGTTGGTTTTTCTAAGCGGTCTTTCGTTCATGTTTGACGGCGAAAGCCATACAAATACATACAGAAATGTATGTATTCATGTATATATATGTGTATGTATGTGTGAGTGTGTTTGTGGGTTTGTGCGTGTGTATACACACATGCAAGCAGACACACACACACATTTACGATTCAGAGATTACTTGAGGTGATATTAGAAAACACTTTCCCAAAGTGGCAAACAATGGAATCGAAACCAAAACCATTTCAGTGGGAAGCGAATTTCTTAACCGAACAGGTCTCACTTGAAATAGAATGACGAGTGACATTCATTCCATTTGTATAAACTTATGATAGATAATGAGTTCGGTTTTAGTTTGTATAAGGAAATGAGATCCAGCCGGAACTTTTACTAGGAAACCGTAGTCGATTAAAAAAAAAAGCGGCGAGTTGGCAGAAACGTTAGCATGCCGGGCGAAATGCTTAGTGGTATTTCGTCTGTCTGTACGTTATGAGTTCAATTTCCGCCGAGGTCGACTTTGCTTTTCATCCTTTCGGGGTCGATAAACTAAGTACCAGTTGCGTACTGATATCAATCTAATCGACTGGCCCCTACTAAAAAATTTCGTGTCTTGTGCCTAGAGGAGAAAAGAATATTCACAAATATTCTAATTTAATTATCAAATGCACAAATAGTTTCACCAAAAGTGGTGGAAATAATTCGGGAAACTAATTCTGACACGAAGGTTCGAATCTGATTTGAGATATTTCACTTCACTGCATTCTCATGCTTGAGATTTTAGATCTTATTCATTAATCTGAGGTGGCCAATTAAAACTTGTTGATGCTAATTAATTACAGGTACTCAGTGTCATATTTAGGACTTAGTGAAATTTTCATCAATGATTTCAGACCTTCATTACATTCATATAAAGGTGTCAGCAATCTATTATAATTCTATGAAAGTTATTTTGTCATGGATTTCCACTCCGACATTCTTATGCAAGAAAAACAGTTCTCTAGGTGCAAAACTCGATTGAGCGTATCCACTTTTTTGTTCTCACATACAATGATTAGGGAATTTATCAATCCACGATCAACAAAGTTTATTACAAAGATATCAGGGCTAATACAAAGGAAAAAACAATTATGATTTTCCTATCCCAAGCAGCCTCGCGTAGCCTCGTGTATTCTCATGCAAGATGGAGATGGTTTCCAGCATTCTCATGTGGCAAGCTTGATATTTGTTGAGATTTTTTCCTCTCTACGTGACACCTTTGGTAGCTTTCTTAACTCAGAGATAAAGAATATTTATCAGCTAATGCGTTGAACATTAATTCCCACTGTTCGATATTAGAGTATATATCGTTGGTATTATGCAAAAGAGTCGGGAGTCCAAAACGTAGCTATTTTTAGAAAACGAAAAAATAGTTTCACCATTCCATTTATTTTTTCATTAGCAACAGTTTCAGCTTAACAATAATACTTCGTTGGGTGCATAAAATCGTAACTCCATGCACGTACGGTATTTTCAGTACGAAATATTTTTGCCAAATTGTCGTACCTGGGACTTACAACAGTTTTGAAAAATGCTACACTTTGATAGTTTTCATCTGAAGCAGCTGGAGATACGATAGCTTAATCAAGCAAAATTAAAAATTGAAAAAAACAAAAAAAAACAAAAAAAAAGCATTTGGCCAAATTTGGACATACGACAGTTTAACATAA
>NC_068987.1:68660879-68662479 GCF_001194135.2 Octopus bimaculoides | reverse complement strand
ATATATATATATATAAGGAGCACTCCGTCGGTTACGATGGCGAGGGTCCCAGCTGATACGATCAACGGAACAGCTTGCTCGTGAAATTAACGTGCAAGTGACTGAGCAATCCACAGACACGTGTACTCCTAACGTAGTTCTCAGGGAGATTCAGCGTGACACAGAGTGTGACAAGGCCGGCCCTTTGAAATACAGGTACTACTAATTTTTGCCAGCTGAGTGGACTGGAGCAACGTGATATAAAGTGTCTTGTACGTTATATATGTGTACACCCCCCAACACACACACACACATATACATATACGTACAGTGTGAATAATATAGACGATCTGTGTGAGTCAACTTCAAGATACGTTTCTCCAGCTGACAAAAGTGGGTAATCAATCTTTCGACCAGCCGTTGTCCCGTCTAGGAAGGAAGGTGTATCACAGAAACACAGAACTCTCCTATTAACTTTTTATACATATATGTAGGCATATATATATGTAGGTGCATATGAAAAAATACTGGTACTTAATTCATCGACCCCGAACGGATAAAAGGCAAAGTCGACTCCGGCGGAATTTGAACTCAGAACATAAAGAGAGATGAAATACTTACTGCTAAGCCTTTCACCCGGCGTGCTAAGGTTTCTGTCAGTTCGCTGCCTCAGAACTGAAGGTATAATGCAGAATTGATCATGTAAAACTAATATATTCTAAACATGCATCAACCATATGTTTCTATATTCTTTACCTTGCAACGTCATATAACGTCTGTAATACAAATTATAGCCGTCAGATTAATGATAACCACCAACGTATGGTTCTTTCGTCGAGCTAAGATAACGCTTTAGCTGTAGTTTTTATTATTCGGAGAGTGTGAGCAGATGTGGGTGGTCGTGGAGGACAGGAAACCCAGGTGTTACCTATGTGGCAAAACCGGACATTTAAAATCTTTCTGTCCCACTGTGCCTTGTGTTGCTCCAATATTCCCAACGCCAAATCTGTTGCACTCCCAAAGAGGAAAGGAGCGGCAACCACAACGTCAAACACAGGAACAGAGAAGAAATAAAGCCATAAGAAATTCTACCAACTCCTTGGATACAGAAGGGACCCCAGATGAGACAAAACCATCTGAGTAGATGATCGTCGAGCGACCCCGTAAAAGATTGTTGTATAACCTCACGACACCTCTGATTTTATAGACATATGATCAGAAGAATTTCAACCATGACCAACGTTGTGGGACATCTAGGGCAGTATCATTATCCAAATTCTCACATCATCATGTCCTTTATTTTAATCAGTGGCATGCGATTTGCGGGGATATTTGGTAGCTATATCTAACGCGTTGAGCGACTACTTCGCAGTACTCCACGTTGGCGGTGACTGAACAGGGCTGACGTATACAGTTCGTAGAGAAGCTAGCCAGGTCACCAGATGTTTATAGTACGTGACACAAATGGTAACACTGTTTCCCTCACTTCTTCCTCCTCTCTTTCTTCTTCTACCTTCTTTCTTTCTATCCTTTTCTTTCTCTTCCCCTCTGCAATATATTTATCTGTGTGTGTGTCAGTGGTGATTGTGACTCTGCAGAAGTATATATATATATATATATA
>NC_068987.1:68656710-68658969 GCF_001194135.2 Octopus bimaculoides | reverse complement strand
TATATGTATATATATATGTATGTATGTATGTATGTATACAACGGGCTTCTTTCAGTTTCCGTCTACCAAATCCACTCACAAAGCTTTAGGTCGGCCTGAAGCTATAATAGAAGAAACTTGCCCAAGGTGCCACGCAGTGGGACTGAACCCGGAACCGTGTGGTTGGGAAGCAAGCTTCCTACCACACAGCCACTCCTGCACGTATGTATGTATGTATGTATGTATGTATGCATGCATGCATGCATGTATGTATGTATGTATATATGTATGTATTATGTATGCATGTATGTATGTATGTATGTATTATGTATGCATGTATGTGTGTGTATGTATGTATGTATGTATGTGTGTGCGCGCATGTGTACAAGCACCCAACCATATATCGACATACTTATACATACATACGCGCACATGCATGCACGCACATATACTCGTATACATGCACAAAGAGCGAGATAACGAAGTAACTGTATGTGGACGGTCTGCTAGAAATAGCAGCTTACAGTTTATATTTACTCCTTAGTGTCTTAGAATTGAAAAAAAAAAAAAAAAAAAAAAAAAAAAAAAAAAAAAAAAGAAAAGCCATGGTACAATATGTTTTCTAGACCGCAGAGAATAAAGCGGGGGTGGTCATTGCTAGAATGCTCGTGGAGAGTTGATTTGCAGGTAAACAATAACAACAACAATAACAACAGCGTGTCACGTTTGTAACTTATATCCCCTTGCACATTTTCTCCTCTCTCTCTCCCCCACCGAAGTTATTCATTGTGACTTCCGCCATCCAACAAACATCTCCATACGACTCCAAACGAAGCCCATTGCGCTACAAATGTTTGCATGTCCTGTTCCATGTTTGTCGGTCTTTATGCTTTTCTATACAGTCTTAATGTATCACATTCTGCCTCTGTCTTTCATCTCCCCTCTCCCCCTCTCTCTCATATTCTCCCAGTATTTCTTTTTCCTTGTACTTCTTCTCTCCATTGTTGTACTCTTTCTTCTTCGTCTCATCGTCTTATTTCTTTTCTTTATCCACAATATACCTTCGCTTAATCTATCTGTCTGTTATTCGCTTTCTTTCTTTCTTTCTTTCTTTCTTTCTTGTTTTCATTCATTTTCTCTTCTATCTCTATCTTTCTTTTTCAATTATATCAGGTACTGAAAATCTTCTCCATTCTCGATTTCTTTCATTTCTCTCTGTATGTCTTTCTCTCTCTCTCTCTCTCTCTCTCTCTCTCTCTCTCTCTCTCCCGTTCTCTCTCTCCTCTTTCTTTCTTTCTCTCTCTCTCTCTGTCATTTTCTCTCCGCCCCTCTCTTGCTGTGTCCTCTCACGATTTTACACTATCGTTAAAATCAATACAGTTTGTCACCATATGGCGACATATAAACCGGAAATAAACCAATGCCATTCGTGACTGTGCGCACGCACGCACGCACACACACACACACACACGCACAGAGGCCCACACACATACGTACACCACACACGCGCACGCATATGCACATACACCACGCACAAGCACAAATGCAACGTCACATTTTACATGTTCGCACGCAAGAGCACGTGCATACATAAGTGAACTACTTCTCCAGCTGCGTCGATAACAAATGGCCTCACTTTGCCAACCAAACACCCACCACTGCAACACAACTAACAACAACAGCAACAACAATTTTAAACTACTACTACTACTACTACTACTACTACTACTACTACTACTAATAATAATAATAATAATAATAATAATAGTAATAATAGTAATAATAATAATAATAATAATAATAATAATAATAATAATAGTAATACTAATACTACTGCCGCCACCACCACCCCTGCTACTACTAGCAAATGATTTATAACTAGAGTCAACGTTCTCATTAATAATGGTCTTAATTTTTGGCACAAGGTCAGTAATTTTTAAGAGAGCTGTGTGGTGGAGCAGTCGATTACCCCGACTGCAGTACACGACTGCTACAAGGTCGACCTCGGCGGAATTGAACTAAAAAAAAAAAACATGTAAAGACAGACGAAACGAAACGTTCCCGTTCATAAAGGTGTCTTATTTAGGTTCAAAGTCAGCATTTTTAAAAGAAGGACTAACCAATACCACCGATCCCTTATACTTGATATACGCTTTTACTCTTTTACTTGTTTCAGTCATTTGACTGCGGCCATGCTGGAGCACCGCCTTTTTAGTCGAGCTAATCGACCCTAGGACTTATTCGTTGTAAGCCTAGTACTTATTCTATCGGTCTATTTTG
>NC_068987.1:68651064-68655360 GCF_001194135.2 Octopus bimaculoides | reverse complement strand
AATTGCACACACTCGCACACACAAGCACACGCACACACAAGCACACGCACACACACATATTCACTACACACATATATGCGAAAGTCACAATGTTTAATTAGAGGTGATCATCCCAGTGTACGTCACGTATGAATTTGCTTTCAGCTCTGCAAACTCGTTGAATAATACTTGTTTCTTGCTAACTTGAGTGATGAACTACACCTTGTATGAGAGCTTCCAATTCATATTTATTTGAACTAGATCATTCAAGAAATAATGTCCTGCGAAAACGACCCGAAGTAACAACTACATACTACAAATTTCAACGCTACTTACCTCTTTAGGTCGATTTGGTCGCATACAAGCATCCTTTATTTTCTCTATATCTACGTGCGCAAGACATACTTGTGCATACTGATTTATGTGAATTTTATGTAAATCTAACTATACACATCGCTACATTCACAAACATAAATTATAAAAGCTACAGTATTATAATGTATAGAATATCTATGGTGAAGTCGTATGTCAACACCAAAAGGTATGGCCACATACAGACTTTCAAATTTTAAATATATCGGGATTACCGATGTTTAAATGTCAACATCTCATAGTCACTGGTCGACAACAGTCCTAAAATGTCAACCTAGAAGGTAAACCACTATACATCCATACCTCATCCTCCTCTCCTTTCTCTCTTCCTTCGCCTCCTCTTCTCCCCCTACACACACACACTCCTCTCCTCTCTTTTCCCCTTCTCTCTGTGAAATACGGTTTCGCTTTCGCCTCTTGTAAGAGAGAACCACCGATGCTATTTTTGTTGTTTTTATTCATTTACTAATTGAGCAACCTAATGATCAATGTTCTAAGTGTTCAAAGCCGTAATATCCGCCATTGTTCAAAGCCGTAATTTCTTGTGTTTACTAGAATAACAGTGTCCAACTGTGAATCAATTTTATAAAAACAAATATATATTTGTAATTTGAGGGAGAATTGGCTAGATTTAACTGTTATTTTTAGTTGGTTCATTGGCCACTTTTAGTCTCTTTCGTTAGCTCCACAACATTACTGTTATACTTGGCATCATTTCACCGATGCTCCGCTATTAATAGTCCATGCCAAAATGTTTCATAAAGCAAGCCATGACAAAGTAGACCTTTTATCAAAGTAATTTCAGCCGATACCATTCAGTCTTTTTTATTTTCTTTTGGGCAGACATAGTGAGTATATTTTCAAAAGATACGGTGAGATTTGAGGGAATGTGTGGTAAGAAGCTTGCTTCCCAACCACATGGCTCCGGCTTCGATCCCACTGCGTGGCACTTTGGGCAAGTGTCTTCTACTATAGCCTCGGGCCGACCAAAGCCTTGTGAGTGAATCTGTGTTTGTCCTCCCACCATCGCTTGACAACCGATGTTTGGTGTGTTTACGTCCTCGTAATTTAGCGGTTCGGCAAAAGACACCGATAGAATAAGTATTAGTCTTACAAATCCTGGGCTCGATTTGTTCGACTAAAGGTGGTGCTCCAGAATGGCCGCAGTCAAATGACTGAAACAAGGATATCTAGAGGTAATGCAGTTTCATACGTTTCATGCAACTCCATTCAAATGAACAATGCAATCATTACATTAATTTAAATGATTGCATTGTTCAATTAAATGGAGTTGCATGAAACGATCGTACTGCATTACCTCTGGATATCCTAGTTGCTTATTTTGATTTTAATCAGCTTATTTTTGAAATTGTATGAATAATACCGTACCAAATTCTGGTGCCTCAACTTAAGCTTAAGTACCATATTCATCCGAATCTATCTATCTATCTATCTATCTATCTATCTATCTATCTATCTATCTATCTATCTATCTATCTACCGATATATATATATATATTATTATTACATACATACATGCATACATATATGCATGCATACATACATACATACATACATACATACATATATACATACATAGACGTTCACGCATAAATACATTTTCCTATCTACAAGTATGTAGCTCCCGAGTGGGGATAATTTACAGGTGTTGTTCCTCACTACAGCACCATGTAAATATCTCTTATCGTTTACCCGTTTCAGTCATTCGGCTGTGGCCATGTTAGATCGACCCCAGTAAGCAACTAGTACCTAATTTATCGACTTCGAAAGGATGAAAGGCAAAGTTGACCACAGCAGCATTTAAACTCAGAACATAAAGTCAGTCGTAATACTGCTAAGCATTTTGGCTGGTGCGCTAGGGTTTCTGCTATCTCGCCGCCTTGGAGAGGGGAAATATTTAAAAGAAACTAGAAAGGTGAGCGGCTTTACACATTTGTGATACACTGTCTGGCCATAGACTTCGGCTTGCGATGACAACGGTTATACTTATGGTAATGCTGTTCTTGATGACAATGATGAAGATAGTTGCTACAGTGATAAGATAGATAAATGAAGGAGAAAAGAAATATATTAAGTGTTATGACACCGATAAAGAAAAAAAGAATCTGTGTCGTATGTATGCATATACATACAGTCATACACACACAGACATGCACACACACACACATACACACAGATAAAAATGCATATATATACATATATATATATATATATGTGTGTGCTTTGGAGTATGTATGCATATATTCACACGCACACATACACACACGTCTTAAATCTATGCATATAGGTTTTAAAATTGAAATATATTGTAATATTCCATGCGTATGTGTGTGTGTGTGTGTGTGTGTGTGTGTGTGTGTGTGTGTGTGTGTGTGTGTGTGTGTGTCTGTGTCTGAGTCTGTGTATGTGCATGCATGTGCGAACGTGCAAATGCGAACGCGTATTTGTATGCCTTTTCGAATCAGATCAACATAAAGAAGTGTTCATTTTCGTTGACGAACCCTAGGTTAGCCTTGGTAGGGTATACCTACAATAACATGTATTACAGCCGTGACCACCCATTATTACATAGGAATGACAGTATTCATTCTTTTATTCTTTTACTTATTTCATTCATCTGACTACGGCCATGCTGGAGCACCGCCTTGAAAGTTAGTCGAAGAAATCGACCCCAGGACTTATTCTTTGTAAGCCTAGTACTTATTCTATCGGTCTTTTGCCGAACTGCTAGTTTACGGAGACGTAAATACACCAACACCGGTTGTCAAGTGGTGGTGGTGGTGGTCGGCCCGAGGCTATAGTAGAAGACACTTGCCCAAGGTTCCACCGCACAAGCTCCTCACCGCACAGCCACGCCTGCACCTATGGTGTGATTTAAGAGAGCTTTGTCTGAAGTTTGTACACCAAAAAGAACGACTATAATAGAGTCGCTGGATGTGGAAGCAATGGTGTTGTTGTTGTTATTGTTGTTGTTGTTGGTGGTGGTGATGATGGTGGTGGACACTCTCTCTACACGAAAACAATGTCAAGATTAGTGAACTAACTATCCCTTTATTTTGCCTTGGCCGCCCGCATCCAAACAAAGTTCTGTGCACGTTCACAACACATTACTCCCACAACCTCCTTCACCGGACTACTCCCGACTTCCATACATTCCCTTCTCGTCCCTTCTCTTCACCCTTCCATGATCTACTTCCTTTGGAGATAAGCATTTACATGTACAACCATATAACTGTATATATGCTCACAGTCTTAAGCACGCAAACACAGATACACAGACACAACCATATTCTTGTAACATCTCTCTCTCCCGCCTCTCTCTCTATTCTCTCTCACGCGTAGACATCCGTATAATCTCTTCTTTTTTTATCATCACCGTCTCTTACTCTCCTCGCACATACATACACAAAAAAGCCAATTAAGCCGCCAATGTCGAAGGCGAAGTACAGGAGGGCGAGGTGGACGGTACTTTAGTACACAGAGCAACTCATTCACTCCCGGCACACTTCACTGCTGGTCAGGTTGGTACATAAGAAGAAAGAACACCTCGTTAAGCTTGCGATATGAACGAGGGTTAGATAAAGCCGGGAGAGGGAGGCAATAGTATGGTGTAAGGGTGATAAGAAAACTGGGGAGTCAGTTGGAGGTTACGATGGTACCGTTATCAATTTATATTCCTAGTTTGTATTCACGTCATTGTAAGCAACTACTTGTGATGAAAACAGGTGAAGGGTTTCGCTTTTCCAGAACTCCGGCCTCCTATCGTTAGGAGTCGGTCTACTCGGTCTGCCCCCATCTAATTTCCTCATTTCGTAAATGTTTATTTTGCTTTCATTATATTTCCATGGTCTCTCACTCATCTTTTCCAACCTCTCCTTTAATCACTCTCTCTCTCTCTCTCTCTCTCTCTCTCTCTCTCTCTCT
>NC_068987.1:68647805-68650757 GCF_001194135.2 Octopus bimaculoides | reverse complement strand
GTGCATAACCTCTACAGGGACTAAAAAATTCGCCCTCTTTCTCTCATTCTCTCAACCACACACCTCGCCTCCAACTTGATATCTATCTATCTATCTATCTATCTATCTATCTATCTATCTATCTATCTATCTATCTATCTATCTATCTATGTCTGTCTGTCTGTCTGCCCGCCTGCCCGCCTGCCTGTCTGTCTGTCTGTCTGTCATTCACTCTCTCTATCTCTTACGCTTACACGTTTACTTTTTCCTCGTCCCTTCTCGTCAGTAATCCTGATTATTTTGCTGTATATTTTCGTATGCCTTCATATGTATGCATGTGTATATGTATGGATGCTTGCATGCATGCTCGTATGCATGTATGTATGTATGTATGTATGTATGCATGTATGTATGTATGTATGATTGTATGTGTCTGAATTCTTATGTATACATGTGTGTGTGTATGTGGGTGTGTGCGTGTGTGTTTTGAAATGTAACTTATCAGTGTTTTATACGATATTTATATTCCTTGGTAGATATATTTGTTTTTTTTTTCGTATTTTACACGTGCTACGTAAACATCAAAAGTACTTTCTAGTGTTTGTATATGACTAAACCACCCGAATACGCACGCATACATAACAACACAAAAACAACAACAACAGCAACATCAACTATTATTATTATTATTACTACTATTATTGTTATTATTATTATTATTATTATTATTATTATTATTATTATCATCATCATCATCATCATCATCATCATCATCATCATCATCATCATCATCATCATCATCATCATCATCATCATCATCATCATTATTGCGGTGAGCTGGCAAAATCGTTAGACTTCGGGCAAACTGTTTATCTGCACTTCGTTCGTCTTTACGTTTTGAGTTCAAATTCCGCCGAGGTCGACTTTTCCTTTCATCCCTTCGGGGTGGATAAAATGAGCACCAGGGAAACACTGGGGGGTCGATGTAAACGATTCTACCCCTCCCACAAAATATCTGACTTTGTGCCTATAGTTGAAAAGATTATTATATATCTCTGAGGATAGAGACATTTAATAAAAGTTACGCAATCTCGACAACGGTCCTTTTGCACTCACAAACTCATGAAAAGACCTTTATGTATATCGGTTTTTATGCTAGCTATAGTGATGTCAACGAAAAATTTGTTTCATGTCACGTGTAATATAATGTTTTGCAATTGTTTCATGATATATAAGATCCTTAACACAATTAACAGACTAATTATGGAAGCCGTATCAATAAAAATAAAAAATGACACGGACGCACATTTATGCACACAAAAATTTCCGTCCACAAGCACACACATACATACGCGCACGTGCAAGTACATGTGTGTACTTGTCCATGTGCGCAGTGTTATATATGAATGAATTTTCGTATTTATGAACGTGTGTGTGTGTGTGTGTGTGTATATATATATATATAAATGGGGTGGTATGAATGAATGTATGTATATATGTAACAGACTAATTATGGAAGCCATATTAAAAAATAAAAACGCAAAATCAACAATCAAATATGCAGATACAAACAAAATTCACGCCTGATTTGCTGAAAGAAAACTAGAGACAATGGACTAAAATTTCGGCTATGGCACCATTCGAACAAAGGACCAATGTTATTGTTCATTTCTAATTGTCATAATTCCTGGCACCAATAACCACTAGACTTAGCAAGGCGCGACGGTGTGCCAACGTCGGTGGGTGCTTGAAAATTTACTGTTTCAACACTCAAGAAGAAACTTTAAAAATCCGTCATAAGCAATCAATGAAACTAGATCACAATCATCTTTTTAAATCTCTCTCTCTCTCTCTCTCTCTCTCTCTCTCTCTCTCTCTCTCTCTCTCTCTCTCTCTCTCTCTCTCTCAAACACACACATTCATTAATTTAATATATTTCTACACACGCACGCATACAAGGAGATAGAAAGAACAAAAAAGATCTAAAGAGTATTTATGGATTTGCGTTTTTACTGAACACGTGTTATCTTCTCTGTGAAAAGTACACAGAGTGGTTCAACCACATCGTTATACAAAATACGGCAGATCAAGATAGGTTCTATCTGAATTTGTGTATGCTATAAATAGCTATATTTTAGCGTTCTGTCTGTGGTCAAGTAACTGATATTTGAGGTGGGAAAAATTGTTGAAACAAATCAGGTTCAACTGCTTCTTTTGATCATAGCGAAATATAAACAAGTGGTTCAACCACAATGTATAATTTACACAGTAAAATTAACGTCGTGTGTTTACTAAAACACATACTCGTAAGTTTTCCTTGCATCTCTATATAGCCGAACAGCTAGTCCTTCTGTTAATTAAACACTTATACTAGCAATTGTATGTGTATATGGTTTGTGAATATATGTACGGATAACTATTACTGGTTTTAGATGTAACGTATTCTTGTGTCAATGTGAGAACCTGCGCGTGCGGATTTGTCCTTGTGTATGTGCATTCCTGTCTATATGTGTGCTTGTTTGACTTGTGTATATTGATGTATCTGTAAAGGTATCTACTTGTATATATTGATGTATCCGTAAAGGTATCTATGAAAACATCTCTCCGTCCCTCTCACACATACCGACACATATCGACACGGACGCTCATTTATGCACACAAAAATTGGCGCGCGCATGCATACACATACATACACGTATGCGCAAACACTTATGTGTATCTTTGCATGCATGCCGTTATGTATGAATGTATGTTCGTATGTATGTATGTATGTATGTATGTATGTATGTATGTATGTATATATGTATGTATATATGTATGTATGTATGTATGTGTGTGTATGTGTGTGTGTCTATGTGTGTATATATATATATATATATACACTTGGAAATGGATGCGTAGTTTTCACTTAAATAATAAATAGTAAATAATATACACACACACACATATATATATATATATAGGAAATGTAAA
>NC_068987.1:68645761-68647403 GCF_001194135.2 Octopus bimaculoides | reverse complement strand
TATATATATATATATATGTATGTATGTATGTATGTATGTATGTATGTATGTATGTATACATGCATATATGGGTACAGTACGTCACCAACAGTTCAAACAACATGAAATACGTACACAAACGAGTTAAATACGCAAACCACGTATCAGTTGTCATCAGTTGTCAGCTGTGTGTCTACTCCTCATTTTGAGCATTCGATGACAATATGAGTCTTCAAAGACAGTTGCTCCCATAAATTCTAAAATAAAATTTGGGATTCATGTAGAGATGGGAGTATGATTGGATGTATGTATGCATATAACTATGCTTGTGAGAATGACTGCATGCATGCATGTATGTATGTATATATATATATATATGTATGTACACCAGCTCTTGGTGATCCAAACCAGATATGCAATTTATGTGGGTATCCTCTCAAAACACTGTCTGGTTTAAAAAGCCACATCAGACGCCATGGTAGATCTAAGGTGTAAGCAAAAGAGTTGGTCAGACTCTGCATAAGGAGTAGACAACCACCATGTATGTAAAGAAATAGAGGCCCACTATCGGAATGGGCTGAAGCAATTTTCCCGCCCTAACTTTCTATGTATTTTGTTAGATACAGATCGTGGACATAGCATCTGAAAAAAAATATAGGGTCTCAGATATGTTGTATAATGAGTTGAAAAACCTCAATCAATACAGATTATGCATTACTATGAGAAGACTCAAAGAGCAATCTTGGAGATGTTTAAGAACTGAAAACTATTAGTAAGAGAAATAAGTTCAGTAAGATCAGTTGATGGCAGTATTTAGATAATATAGAGAATATTTATTGGAGTGTTTAGGTCGACGAGGTAGCAGAAACGTTAGGACGCCGGGCATAATGCTTAGCGGTATTTCGTCGTCTTTACATTCTGAGTTCAAATTCCGCCGAGGTCGTCTTTGCCTTTCATACTTTCGGGGTCAATAAATTAAATACCAGTTGCGTACTGTGGTCGATCTAATCGACTGGTCCCCTCCCCCAAAATTTCGGGCCGTGTGCCTAGAGTAGAAAAGAATATTTATTGGAGTGTTAAGGGCAGCGAGGTAGCAGAAACGTTAGACAGCATTTCACCCATCTTTACGTTCTGAGTTCAAACGCCAACGTGGTCGACTTTACCTTCCAGCCTTTCGAGGTTGATAAAATAAGAACCAGTTGAACACTGGGATCGTTGTAATCGACTTATCCCCTTACTGGAACTTGCTGGCCTTGTGCCAAAATTTGAAACCAGCATTTATTGGAGTGGATATGGTCACCACATAGTTTTGAATACTGCGTCTATGATTTCTGGAGACTGCATATCATTAATGTCACCAAATAACTTGACCAAAGACGGAGCCTGTACATCAACCAAGGGCAATCAGCGGTCCTTAGGGATTTTCTGAATCGTTCGCTTATGGGAAAACCATCTCAAATTTCTTAGTAGTGCATCCCGCCTAGCGATGAGTCATGTCTCATGCGACCCGCTTTACGAAAAAAAGAATGCCTATATTTGGTGTACATTGTCACTTGATCTACTAGAAATACCTGCTATATCCCAAACCACTTTCAGCCGTCTAAGAAAATAGAACTCACTGATCTCTCTCTTTATATATATATATATATATATATATATATAT
>NC_068987.1:68644618-68645531 GCF_001194135.2 Octopus bimaculoides | reverse complement strand
TGTGTGTGTGTGTGTGTGTGTGTGTGTGTGTGTGTGTGTGTGTGTGTGTGTGTGTGTGTGTGTGTGTATGTGCGTATGTGCGTGTGTGTATTTGATTTTGTGTGCTTCAAGATAGAAACTTGTACAGCTGTGTGCATGCATGCATGAATACATATATGTAGTACACATGTGATGGGTACTTAGTCCGTCTCGGCGATGATCATTCTGTTTTTCTTTCAAGTGAATTATCTTCTCGTGTAATTAACTTCTAAGTCGCTGAATATTCCACGGGGACGAGCATCCTCAACGTAATTCTCATACCAAAATAGCGCAACAGTGTGAAGGGTCTAACGATGCTGAGGTTTGAATTACTGTTGACAACCATTCAACTGGTTTTCACATTTTAAGTTTCATCAGATTGACTAACTTTGAGGTTATACAAAGGACATTTACCTCATATCTTAACTTCCTTCTTTCTTCCCAGCAGTCTCTAGAGCCCTGTTAAGGGTCATGGACACTGCTATTCTACTGACCAAAAAAAAAAAAAAATTAATAAAATGAAAAAGTGATGGAACCCGGGACCCCAAGGTTGCAAACAAAATTTGTTAAACATTCAGACACGTTTGCAAGCATGCATACAAACGCATATTCATTGATATCCACATATTTCATTGTGTGTGTGCGTGTGTGTATGTGTATGTGTATATATACAAATATATATGCATACGCACACATATGTATGTATAAATAGGTATGTAAATATATACAAACATATATACATATATATAGGCGCAGAAGTGGCTGTGTGGTATGTAGCTTGCTTACCAACTGCATGGTTCCGGGTTCAGTCCCGCTGCGTGGCACCTTGGGCAAGTGTCTTCAACTATAGCCCCTGGCCGACCAAAGCCTTGTGAGTGGATTTGGTAGACGGAAA
>NC_068987.1:68644136-68644608 GCF_001194135.2 Octopus bimaculoides | reverse complement strand
CCGACCAAAGCCTTGTGAGTGGATTTGGTAGACGGAAACTGAAAGAAGCCCGTCGTATATATGTATATGTATATATATGTGTGTGTCTGTGTGTCTGTGTTTGTCCCCACAACATTGCTTGACAACCGATGCTGGTATGTTTATGTCCCCGTAACTTAGCGGTTCGGCAAAATAGACCGATAGAATAAGTACTAGGCTTACAAGGAATAAGTCCTGGGGTCCGATTTGCGCGACTAAAGGCAGTGCTCCAGCATGGCCGCAGTCAAATGACTGAAACAAATAAAAAAGAGAGAAAGAAAGAGAGATATGTAGATACATGCATGTATCTACATATCTCTCTTTCTTTCTCTCTTTTTTATTTGTTTCAGTCATTTGACTGCGGCCATGCTGGAGCACTGCCTTTAGTCGCGCAAATCGGACCCCAGGACTTATTCCTTGTAAGCCTAGTACTTATTCTATCGGTCTATTTTGC
>NC_068987.1:68643204-68643998 GCF_001194135.2 Octopus bimaculoides | reverse complement strand
TTTGTTACTTATGATCTTTATACTGGAATCCAGGCTAAATGCATGCCACTGTTGTGTAATCCATTCCTCTCTTTCAGAAGTAAATAACCCCCCCCTCACACACACACACATTTATATATATATATATATATATGCATAATGAAAAAAAAAGAAATAAAAGAAAAATAATTTTGTTTTTCCTTTTTTTTGTTTTGTTTTGTTTTTTGCAGAAGAGGCACCTGATTGTGAAAATGGTCCGAGTATCGGCGTAGGAGTCGGCGGTGGAGGTGGAGGCGGTGGTGGAAGTGCCACCCCTCCGCTGGGGAGTAGAATAAACAACAACAACAACAATATCACTAACAACGGTGCCAGCAGCCCAAACAACAACAACAATAACAACAGCAGCAGCATCAACAATAGCAACGGTAATAGTGCAGCTAGCAATATCAGTAGTAGTAACAACAACAACAACAACAACAACAACAACACCAGCAGCATCATCACCACTACTAGTACCACTTGCACTACAACCACTACCAACATTATTAACACCAACACGAACAGCAGCAGCAACAACAACAACAGCAACAACAGCAGCAGCAGCAGCAACACCACCAACACCAGCAGTAACAATCTGATTAGTACAACAACTGCTGGTGGTTGCGTCGCAGGAGGAGTAGCAGGAGGAGGAGGGGGAGGGGGAAGTGGTGTTGGCGGCAGTAACAGTAGTAGTAGTAGTAGCAGCAGCAGCATTTATCCGGAAATTTCCATCAAATCTGAAACGCTAGTCGGTGCTGACTTAGGCGGCGGCGTAG
>NC_068987.1:68641028-68641493 GCF_001194135.2 Octopus bimaculoides | reverse complement strand
TAGACAAATAAGGATAAGGTCTTTATTTAAAACACCGGTCTTATCAGGTGGCCAGCATGGGAATAAAAACCTCAAAGGTAATAATTATTATAAAAATTCTATCTATCTATCTATCTATCTATCTATCTATCTCTCTCTCTATATATATATATACATGTATATATATATATAGGGTGGAAGCGATGATGTGTGTGTGTGTACATAAAATCAATATTTACATACATACGTACTTATATACATGCATACATACGTGCACGCATATACCTGTGCATATACGCAGGTTGTAGTAGTTATGTAAACAATTACTATATTTCTTGTAGTTTATATACTATGAATTTATTCATAATATGCTCATAATTGCAACTCGAAAGTTTAAACTTACATAAATATATGTCTATGTGTATTTACTACTACTACTACTACTACTACTACTACTACTACTACTACTACTACTACTACTACTAC
>NC_068987.1:68639469-68640562 GCF_001194135.2 Octopus bimaculoides | reverse complement strand
AGTAGAAAGGATCAATAATACTATTAAGGCGGCGAGCAGGCAGAATCGTTAGCACGCCGGGTGAAATGCTTAGCGGTATTTCGTCTGGCTTTACGTTCTGAGTTCAAATTCTACTGACGTCGACTTTGCCTTTTATTATTTTGGAGTTGATAAAATAAATACCAGTTGAACACTGGAATCCCCCAGAATTGCTGCCCCGTGTGGCAAAATTTGAAACCATTATTAGTAGCAGTAGTAGTAGCAGCAGCGGTTCTCTTTAAAGTTTTGTCGATACTGACTTCTTTAAAAAACTTCAATGTGTACAGTTTTTATATTCCTTTTCGTTATACGCACAAGGACTGCAATTTTGTTTTGATGGTGGGGTGGCTAGTCGATCACATCGACCAAGTGTTCAGATGGTGCTTATTTTATCGACCCTAAAAGGATGAAAGGCAAAGTCGACCCTGGTAGCATTTAGACTCAGGACGTAAAGTCGGAAGAAAAGCTGCTTAGCAATTCTTTTCCGGCGCCTTAAACTGTCTTTAATATTGACTCTATGCTCTGCGTCTAATCCATTACTCAGTGCATGTTTAATACACACGAGTACAAGACGGCGAGCTGAGAGAAGCGTTGGCACGCCGGGCGAAATACTTCGCAATATTTCGTCTGTCTTTACGTCCTGAGTTCAATTCCGCCTAGGTCGACTCTGCCTTTCATCCTTTCGGTGTCGCTAAATTAGGTACCAATTGCATACTGGGTTCGATCTAATCTACTGGCGCCCTCCCCAAAATTTTGTGCCTTGTGCCTAAATAATAAATGCGCTCTTTTAAAGCCTAGCCAGGCTCATGGGCTCGGTTTCCCGGTTTCAATGGCATACGTGTTCCCCAGCTGGACGGGACACCACTCCGTCACAGGAATACGTACTTTTGGCAGCTGAGTGAACTGGAGCTACGTGAAACGAAGTGTTTTGCTGAAGAACACAACGCGTCGCCCGGTCCGGGAATCGAAACCACAATCTTACGATCATGATGCTGACACCCTAACCACTAAGCCACGCACCTCCACCCTTGTGCCTAGAGTAGAAAAGAATTACACACACACACACACACACACA
>NC_068987.1:68638137-68639403 GCF_001194135.2 Octopus bimaculoides | reverse complement strand
CATGTGTTATGTATACATACATACGTACACACATACATACGTCCATACATATTGCTCCTGGTATTTAAAAAAAAACTAATGGCCTGAGATGTTGTTGGCACTCCGTTGTTTACGACATCGAGGGTTCCTGTTGGTCCGATCAACGGAACAGCCTGCCCGGGAAATTAACGTGCAAGTGACTGAGCACTCCACAGACACGTGTACCCTTGACGTAGTTCTAGGGGATATTCAGCGTGACACAGTGTGACAAGGCTGACCCTTTGAATTACAGGCACAACAGAAACAGGAAGAAAGAGTGAGAGAAAGTTGTGGTGAAAGGGTACAGCAGGGTTCGCCATCCCCTGCCGGAGCCTCGAGGAGCTTTATGTGTTTTCGGTCAATAAACACTCATAACGCCCGGTCTGGGAATCGAAACCGCGATCCTATGACTACGAGTCCGCTGCCCTAACTACTGGGCCATTGCGTATCCACTATGGCCTGAGATATATTTAGATTAAAATACATAATAATATACAACTATATTTCATGACCATTATATTAGTTTATTTTTATATTATTTTATGTTTTATATTTGTTTTTGTTTTTAATTATTGACGCTCACGCTTGGAAACATAAATATATTTAAATTTACTCTTTTCTTGGATCTGTGAATCCTCGTATATCACAAATTACACTGATGTAATTCTTACCCACAAACAATGGATTTTTATTATTTTATTATGGGTAAGAATCGAAACAATTGTTTGTAATTTGTATTTAATATTTATTATTTATTATATTATATTATTATAAGAGTATAATATAATATATTAGGTTAATAAATTTTAATTATTGAAATGACAATTGTATATCTCCATTTTCAATTCATATTCATTTTTATAAATTTAGTATGTACCCATGTGAATTGTAAGGTTTTTCTCTACAAAATTGGGTATTAACAAGGGAACTAGTGAAAGTCTGGATGTTTTCATCCCTATTTTCCTGGGTTGGCTATGGTGTGGCTGGAACAAATTATGTCTGTTGAGTGAAAAATGCGTCACATGTTAAGACATTTTATTGTACTTTATTATATATTTTTCTTTAATGAAAATCTGGAAAAGGTAGCCTTCAGGAGAAACTACATCACACACACACACACACGCACGCACAAATATACAAGCACACTCACTCACTCACTCACTCACTCACTCACTCACTCACTCACTCTCACTCACTCACTCACTCACTCTCACTCACTCACTCACTCACTCTCACTCACTCACTCAC
>NC_068987.1:68634239-68638127 GCF_001194135.2 Octopus bimaculoides | reverse complement strand
CACTCACTCTCACTCACTCACTCACTCACTCTCACTCACTCACTCACTCACTCACTCACTCACTCACGCACTCACTCACTCACGCACTCACGCACTCACTCACTCACTCACTCACTCACTCACTCACTCACTCGCACACTCATTCACTCACTCATGCACATACCAAGACAGGGACATATGTACATATATAGATAGAATAGATAGATAGATAGATATACATACACACACACATATAAATACACATGCATATACGTGTACACACGCACACATGCACACCCGTGCCCACCAAACCACACACCCATACCCATATATAATTATAGCTACATGAATTTGTTTTATAAACTCATAGATACTCTTGAATAAAGTTATTAATTATCGTTGGTAGCCGCTTGCATCTAACACTTCCATGAATGTTATATGTACACTAGACTCTCACATGCGTCATATAGCGAATGAAAAACTTCCTAACTTTCAGATCTAAAAAAATATGACAAGGGAGATAAATCCAATAACATATTAAAAGCTGATCCAATAATTGGGACAATAAAGTCTCTGCAGTTGCGTCTGTGTGTGTGTGTGTGTGTGTGTGTGTGTGTATGGGCGCGCGCGTTTGCATACTTTGTGTGTGTGTGTGTGTGTGTGTGCATACGAAAGACGTAGACTTTGACACACTCACACATATTATTATATGTGGCGAGTAATTCGAATTCGATTCTTGATTGTAAATTATATAGAAGTGAATAAGTCTCTTGTCAAAGACCTTATTCCCATCAATGTCTTTTTCATTTTCTTTAAAAATGAGATGTTTTCTACATAAATCAGTATCATAAATCAATAGAAGTTTTCGTAAATCTGTAAAGCCGAAGGTAGGCTCGCCGCCCGAAACTGTGATGTCTCAATTCTCTTTAGCATGTCATTGACAAACATATCTAAGCTGTAGCACAATATTACTTCATTTCGTAAAATCTAAAGCATTTGCGTAAATTTAAAGCCACTTGACTCATAGCTATGAAGCTGTTTGCGCGCACATGTTCAAGCTTTTGGTCTGTAGACGTAGGTTTTCTTTACTTCACATTTTCTACCGTTATAGATCTGATTTATATCACTTCCATCTAGTTTATTTCAATAAATTTCGCCATTAACGGCTTTACATAGAGGGGACAGACAAAGACAGACAGACATGAAATAGCTGCGGGCTGGACATGGACATTAATGAGATGAGGGTGATAAGGATGAAACAAATAATGAGAGAGGCACCAGCGCCCGCCGACTGATAACCCTTCCATCTAGTTGCTCTCGTCCAACTCACCGTCATTTCTTCTGAGAATGGGCTATCCATAACCTTATCCACCCAGGCTTTTGCTACTGCCGTTTCAATCTGAACATCAGACGCATACACGTCACCGTTCTCAGAAGGCCTGTGAAGGCGATAGGCACAGCTAAGCTAATAACTCCCAACCTGAAAAATAAATAAATAAATGAATAACAATATTTGTTTTAAGAGAGGCAATAGTTTGGAACTTCGTGCGCCAGCTTTTTGATCAGACCTTTTAGTGCAAGTCATTCAATAAGCCGAACATCCTTCTTTACAAGGGAGGTTATCTACCCGGGCAATGGAAATCAATGATACGCAAGTGAATGTCCTTTGAGTTAAGCTAGACTCTTGAATATCTGACCAAAGTTCTTAATGCTTGATTTGTTGTTAAGCCCTATGCCATCCCGAATCGAATTGACGTCTGTTGAAAGGCCTTCCAGTTGCGTTGATCCCATTCTTTCTCTCGGCACTGGGTACAATGAACTTAGCAACACATATTCAAAGTCATCCTTCGTTTCTAAAACGGCACAATGTAGCTTGAATTAGAGTTGGCTGCTATTTCTAGCTGGTCGAACAACAGAGGTTCATCGGTATCTCGTATTTAGCAGAAGATACCTAGCTGTTACTTTCTTTCGTTTATATTCTGATTCCAAATGTCGTCGAAGTCATTCTCCACATCTAATCCCCAACAATAGCACAATCACCACCACCATCACCGCCGCCGCCGACGACAGCAAAAACAACAACAACAAAAACTACAACAACACATATTGCGCCGACTGATCAAGTACCATTAATATACTAAGGCCGACTGAATCTACTGTAACGCACCTCTTCATGAAAATCTGGTATTGTGTATTTCCAAAAGAAATCGATATGAACAAGTGAAACGCGGTACTTTTTACTGGGCCGGATACAATATGTATATTCAGTTTTATGGCTCACAGTTAAAATCATCTTAGGACTAATAGAGAGGGGTGTCGAATCGATAGGTTATTTGACAAAGAGCCAGTGTGTGGGTGGTTTGTAGTCTATGATCGATGATGTGCTATGTCATCGCTCACACTTTTGAATCATGACGACCCTGTTTATAGTCGTAAGTAAAGTATCATATATTGATGTGTTTCATCAACAATGTTGTATTAAAGCTATAATGCTAATTCTGTTGTTGCTGTCTCCCCACTTTCATTTAATCATGTCAGCCTTGATCGAGCAGGCATATGTCGCGCAGATCGGTAGTCGCCCAAGCGCCTAGGTGTAGATTCCAAATCAAGGACTCCAGTTATTTCATACCTTAGTACAAGTGTGAATCATATTTCACGTTTTCACTGTCCATTCTGATGATGTTGTCTTACCCCCACATCATCTCTGAATGGATAGTTATCGCCATCCCATCTTTCTTACAGTAATAGCTTACATAGGACAACATTTGCTCATGTATTTCTCTTTTGACTGCAGAGGACAGGCTCTGATTTGAGTGATATGTGTTGGCTCTTTCTGACAAGTCTAGCGATCACGTAGGTGTTTCCTTATCGATTAGTTTGCACATCGGTCGATTCTGGATGGGAACAAGGTGAACAGCGAACGAATATGACAGCTGTACTTTCTCTGCATTATTTGACGTTGGATATTAGCTCTGAGTTCAGCGTTTTTTTTTTTTGTTTGTTTCTTTGTTTTTTCGATTAATGGACAAAGAAAGAACTCATTGCAAATGTTTTTATCTAAGTTAATGACAACTAGTCAGATGTTGATGGGTATTTTTAACTATACAATTGGCTGAAAAGATTTTGTCTTTTCCCTTACATACCATCCAGATGAATAAAAATTAGCCACGGCCTTGTTTAAAAATCGATATTACATATCAGAGACAGTTGTACTACAATATATATCAATACTCGTATCTTAAACACTCAACAGATTTAATCCTCTGTATGACTCACACGTTTTCAACATTCGATTGACAGGAAGTTTAACTTAGACTTTAAGGTAGATTCACATAAACTTTGAGCTTAGATCTGCATTTCTTTTCTCAGTATTTACAATTATAGATTTTCAATGTATGTATATGTATATTTGTGTACACACACATACTCCCCCACACATACTCATACACGTACAAACAAATATGTGTGCGTCTGTGTGTGTGTGTATGTGTCTGTGTGTGTGTGTATGTGTGTGTGTATGTGTCTCTGTGTGTGTGTATGTGTGTATGTGTCTGTGTCTGTACATACTATACATATGAACGCACATACTTGCCTATGCATAAGTGCATATTTACCTACAAACGCACACAGACTCACTCACACACATGTACGCACAAACACACACACACACACACACACACTCACATCACATATTTATTACTGTTATTGTGTCTTAGTTTTATTGCCACTTCTAATGGTTTACGATTATCTGTTCATGTACGCTACCTCAAATTGACTGGGTAGCGATACTGGAAATCGAGTACTGTTACTCATACCAAACGATCATCTATAGGAGTAGAAATATACCCCTCTATTTGAAACCGCAACGAGTACGTAAATGAGCAAAAATCTTCAATTCTGTTTGCGCAG
>NC_068987.1:68631584-68634135 GCF_001194135.2 Octopus bimaculoides | reverse complement strand
TTGTTTAAAGATCTTTACGTCGTAGTTTCCGCATTAGATGTTATCTACTGTTTAACTATATCATGACAGAAAGTAAAAATAATTAAAGTTGGCTGGATGCCGATTCATTTTATTTAATCAGAAATAATGTCCAATTTTGTATGATATTACGCACACGCACACACACACATATATGCATAAATTTACTCAGAGGAAATAGGGCAGTGGGCATGACTTTTCAGGGCTTTTGAGACCTATTGGAGGACAGGAGGAGGTTATCCTGTAACCGGTGGATATCCCTAAAATCTTTCAATAAAATGGCTTCCTAGTTGATGGTATTAAACAGGATATCGACTTAAGTATACATCTTAACGACACAAAGATACCCACCAGTGAGCTTCCTCACATTTTTCGTCTACCAAATTTCAAACACGCACACAAGGCTTTGGTGGACTCAAGGCTACGGTTAAAGATACTTGACAAAGGTGCTGCGCAATATGATCAAACCAGAAGCCATATAGTCACAAACCAGACAGCTATGTCTTGAATAAATCGAGTAGAATGTCTCATTTAAGAACATAAAGCCGATTTTCTACTGCAAATTCTATAACATTATAAGGAAATAAAATTAATACTTCTGTTTCACCGAGGCAATTATTACTCTTTGAAACAACGGGCAAATTTTCAGACTAAAAACTTTTTCTCCTAGCTGTATGTGTGATTAAATTTCATGTCCAGAGTCACGACCAAACAAAACAACTGTAGCTTATTAGTCCAGGTATTCGTTCCTATATATGCTATTTTCTGAGTTATTCAGATTCTTCTTTTTTACATAAGTTTATGTAAATTTTATGAACCACTTGAATCAAAATCAGCTCATAAACACAGAGGATAAAATAATTCGGTTACCATTAAGTGTATTATTTAATTTGGTTGAGATGTAATCATTTTGATCAGTTTAAACAGCCACAAAACTGTGACGGCTACACTGAAAACAGTGAAGAATATTCACTACATTATTTTGATTACACAACTCAAATAAATGTCTTATGTGTCTCATCACCGAGATCCCTACACTTCTATCTAGCTTACAGTTAGAATAATAGCACTTGGAGAGGGTACCATCAGCGTTTTAAATTCCAGGTTCTATAACTCTGCGTTTCACTGTTGAATACGCTGGTCTATCCAGCCAATGCTCCTCAGAAGACTTAGTAGCTAAAATATTATTTATGATAATGCTCGAAGGTTGATCTTAATATCAAGGCATAAAAATAAGGACAACACTTAGCTGAGAAACAGAGAGAGCTTTGTCCGGAGTTAGCTTCTCTCATTAACTAACTTTCTTACATTTTTTTATTTGTGACTGTTAGCTACACATTTTATACACATACACATAGACAGACAGATATACACATGCAGCCGTACATATACATATTTACGTGTGTGCGTGTGTGTGTGTGTGTGTGTGTGTGTGTGTGTGTGTGTGTATGTGTGCGTGTAACTGCATGTTTACGTGTGTGAGTGTAGGGGTGTGTTATAATCTTTTAAAACGAAGAAAGGCTTTCTGTGAAACTAAAAGAACACCTTAGAGAAATATAAGAATAGGAAATCAAACAAAGAGGTGGATGTCTTTTTTTGAATATTTGTGTATTTAGTTTTGGGAAAAAAAAACTACTAACCAGCTGAAGTATTGACTATCGGCTATTGTACAACAGATGTGTCTTAACATAATGTGTATTTTTGTTGAATTTTTTTCTTGCTACTGTTATGAACAATTCCGGGAGATCTCATAACTATGCGGAATAATGCTGTTCAATATCCACATAGCATAGAAGTAATTATGGTGGTTCAAAGATTACCATTCCCACATATCATCTTTATTAATCTCCAGTTAATGCTTAACCAACCTCTATACAGTCGCTGGACTTGCTTGAGATAACATGTAAATCTTTTTTGTAAGCCACAACTTACTGTTTTAAATAAGGAATGCAACTAATAATGTCTCTAAGGCACAAAAAGACCTAATGGTCCTAGCTAGTTTGTTTCTAATTATAGGTCAATTCGATTAGGTTTGACCTAAATGTTGAGTAATAACAATGAACGCATATTTATCTAGGGTAGGGCTAGCCGCAAGATCATATTTATTTAGAGTAGGGCTTTGTAGGATAACCCAGTTTCACCAAATTAAAACAATAAGTATAGAAAATTCACGAATGGTGCCGAGGAAACATCTCTACAGGGATTAGAAACAATAAAATTTGAAGAATGCATACTTTCGATTTCAATAAAACTCCGATTTCGAGTTTTTGAGAGAGACATCAGAAAGAGAATGTGACCTATTACTGGTGGTTTGAATGCATCGTGTTTCTGTTTGTGGACAAGATTTCCATGAACTGGATTTGCCAAGTTTTGTTAAAAAACCATAGAGGTAACATACTCTTTTTCTCTCTGAACACCTTTCTTTCTTTCTTTCTTTCTTTCACCCTCTCTCTCTGTCTGTCTGTCTGTCTAACTCTATCTATCTACATACATATCTATGCACACACACACACACACACACACACACACACAC
>NC_068987.1:68629508-68630839 GCF_001194135.2 Octopus bimaculoides | reverse complement strand
CACACACACACACACACACACACACACACACAGACATACACACAGACACACACACACACACACACACACACACACACACGACGGTGAGATGAAATAATTCGTGTATTTCTAGTCGACGATCGACATCTGCCAAAGTGGGGCATGAATTTGATACAGTTGTTATTGTTCTGGATTGTAAAAAGAAATGATGATGATGATGATGATGATGATGATGGGTATCTTAATGCAATACCAGGCAGTGGGTCTCATGGCTTCTAAACTTAACTGATTGGAAATGTCATCATG
Source organism: Octopus bimaculoides (assembly GCF_001194135.2). Taxonomy (NCBI): domain Eukaryota; kingdom Metazoa; phylum Mollusca; class Cephalopoda; order Octopoda; family Octopodidae; genus Octopus; species Octopus bimaculoides. Next base: position 68,630,554 of record NC_068987.1, on the reverse strand, counting down.
TACATGCTTTGTCTTGGTGTAAAAGTTGGGCTACAGAAAATATTCTGCTCAATACCACAGATTTGCTTGTCATTTGCTTGACCTTAACCAGTTGAGCATGTCCCTAAGTGGCTGACGATATGTGCATCTCTAATCACGAGCAGGAGTAGTTGAAGAATGTCATCATAGTATTTGAGAGGAATTCTTTTGAGGTTTGAATAATTCACCTCTGACAACATGGACGTTTCGTTCATAATCTTTAAACAGTCCTTATTCAAGATGCTTTCGAGTGAGATAGGCTATACGACCTGAAGAAAATTCTAACTGGGCCCCACCTGCAAGGTCTTGCGCTGTATATTTTGATATAGGGTCACCATATCGCGCACATATGTTTGTGATGCATGTACCTGGTGTAACCTTATCAGACGGGTAGCCATGATGGCTATGTTGGGCTTCGTATATTTGTATTTCATGTCACTTTGATGGTGTGTGCTGCTCTCTCACTCAGTAATATGATGATGATGATAATAATAATAATAATAATAATAATAATAATAATAATAATAATAATAATAATAATGCGATAAGGAAAAAAGAAAAGTCGATAGATATGACTGGTTAGCTTGGGAGGTTAAACAGCTGTGGTCGATGAAAAAGGTGGTAGTAGTACCAATAATTGTCGGAGCCCTGGGAACAGTGAGTAAAATTCTTGAGAAGTACATGGAACAAATAGGGGCTGCAATAAGAGTGGAGCACTTGCAGAGAACAGCATTGCTTGGAACTGCTCGAATACTCCGGATGGTGCTCGAAAAATAAGTGGCGGTTACCTTAGTTCACTGGGAGTGAACAGTTGGCACCGTAGTACATCTCCAGCGTTAGAAAGCAGTGCAAAGAAAATAAATAAATAAATAATAATAATAATAATAATAATAATAATAATAATAATAATAATCCCAGCAATGGCTGAGAAGCTCAGGACTCAAAGCAGAGACTGAAGGATTTTTAATTGCTGCACAAGACCAGAGCCTCCCCACCAGAAATTACCAAAAACACATAATGAAAAGAAA
>NC_068987.1:68625770-68628060 GCF_001194135.2 Octopus bimaculoides | reverse complement strand
ATATATATATACACATAAGTCTGAATATCTATCTATATATTTATCGATCTATCTACCAATCTAGCTAGCTATCTGTCTGTCAGTCTCTATCACTCAATCTCTCTCTCTCTCTCTCTCTCTCTCTCTCTCTATATATATATATATATATATATACATATATGCACACACGCACATAAGCCCATGCACACGCGTGCATACACACACATATGCACACGCACAGTTCTGTATAAGCATTTACGTATGTGTATACGAACCTACAAGCATCCATTGGGCTCCACCATGTTGCATGTTCGAATCCAGTCGAGTGATATTCTTTCAGCCTTTTCGTGTAACGTACCAGTGAGGTACAGAGGTCGCTCTAATATTCAGTTGTCTCCCCTGGAATACGTAGCCATAAAAAATTAATATCCATCATTGCAGATTGTATGGATATGTGTGTGTGTATGCATGTGTGTGTTCATTTGTGTGTTTCTGTTCATGCGTCCGTGCTTGTGCGTATGTGTTTGTGTGTGTGCTTGTTTGTTTGTGAGTTTGTTCTTTGTCTACCAGTATCCTATGTTTTTTGTTTCTCTGTTTATTAAAAAAAAAAATTGTAGAGTCTGCATCCGTAGTAATGTTATTTGTCTTTACTAAGTAAATAAATAAAAATAATCATTAACTAACACTACATTTATGGTCGTGCTCGCCCGTGTGCAATGTCCTACAGTCGTGTATGTGTGCTCACGTATGTAAAATTTATATGTATAGGATCATTATATAACAATAAAGCCATTGTTTTTGTCTCGCAGTCTTCTTCAATTATGTATTTCACCGCCCATATTCATATGTAAAAGTTTGATAGTTGTAATAGAGACATTAGTCTCTCTCTATCACCTTTCAACATAATTATATATTAAGGAACAGTAGAACAATTTAACAACATAATAAAAATAAGTTTTATTTTTGGTGATACTTGGTTTTACAATTCCTGTCATTCAGCTTAGCAGCCGCTGATTGAATAGTAATTTGGTATTGGAAGGTTAGGGGCTTCCTTGATGCCTGCCAGAGGAGCAAATGGCTATCATATCGATAGCATCGTGGTGAAGAGTGCTTCGTGGAGGAGCGAGGTGTTGTCACGTACAAGGTCTCTCGCTCAACTGGCTTAGAAAGTGAAACAACTCTTTAAGTAGTAGTTTTACTACGCATGCGCACTCGAGGGGCTTCCGGTGGTGAAGTCCTTTGCGCATGCGCAAAATAGTACTTCCTCAATGGCGGCTATAATTTCGCGCCACTACACATATATAAATCGAATATTATCTACACATACACATACAGACGAAAGTAAACACATAAATCTATCTACAATCCATCCGTTTATCCACCCATCCATCCATCCATGTATGTGAATGCGTGCTATGTTTCTTTTTGTGTGCATTTATACATGTGTATGAATATATAAATGTATGTGTATAGATGTATATATACATAACTGTATGTAAATGTAAATGAATGTGGGTATATTTAATGTCTGCATTTATGCGCGTACGTTTGTATGTATGTTTTATGTTTGAGTATGTAAGTATATATGTATGTATGTATCCATTGTGACCGCACTATTCTTAGCTCGCATTATGTGTTTAGTTGAATACATCAGATGAATAACTATATAATCTTTACAAGAGGTGCAAAAGTGGGATCGTTCCAAGCAATGTCGGTTCTATTTTGGACAGTTCTTCCGAACCCAATATTCGACTATCTTCTGACCACAGTGAAATTTTGTTTAGGGTCAGAGTTAATACTGCCTTCATAAAAATGGATTCTCCAATTTGCATAACAAAATAATAGCGTTTCTCACGGACAGGCGAACTAATTTGCACAATCAGTGCCAGCTAAAACTTGTACATATAATCTATTCAACAATTGCATTTCCCTAAAATCCGATGTTTAACGCGTCTATAATTGCTTAATTGACCTTGCTGCCGACAAAGCACTTCGTTCATGCAAATTGGATTTTCAAGTTAAATGAAGTCTCTTACAGTACAATAGAATAAAGAGAGGCAAGTACTAGATCCCTGAAGTACCGTCACAGATAGCGCTGAAATTAAATGGGCCGATCCCTACTATGATAATTTTTTCCCTTTTTTTACTGTATTGACATTTATTTACATTTGTCTTCAATATGATTACACGTTATGCGTCGACTAAAACTTTTATTTCTAAAACATATAGATCGTGTAGTACATTTATATTATCCTAAAAATCCACTGCGTGACGCATCATTTCTGTATATATATATACATATATGTATGTA
>NC_068987.1:68622781-68623676 GCF_001194135.2 Octopus bimaculoides | reverse complement strand
ATATATATATATATATATATATATACTCACGCAGACACTGGTTTCCACGTGCTCCTGTATGCATACGTGCGTGTACGCGCCCGCGCGCGCGTATGTGTGTGTGTGTGTATATGTGTGCTGTGTTGAGGTATATATTGACAGGCCGAGAGGTAAACAGAAAAATTAAGTGTCGGAAAAAGAAAATGAAAAGAGTCTATGAGATGGACGGACGGACAGGCCGGCAAACAGATAGACAGACAAGCAAACAGGCACGGAGAAAGAAATACATATGTACATGCACGCATTCAAGCATACAGACATTTACCAAATAGTAGTAGTAGGAGGAGGAAGTTTAAGAGTAACGTGCTAGCAAATCATACTCGTTTGCTAGTGATGACTGTAGTTGTGGTTATAGAAGGATTGATTATTTGTTAGAAAACGTCTGTTGGTAGTCTAGTCTGTATCTATTTTAGTATACTTCTCTAAGTTGATAATAAAACCGTTAGGTTACTGCTAGATATGAAAAGATCAGTGGAGCAAAGGGCCTTCCTCGTTCATAGTATCTTAAGCGCCGGTTTCTTGGATTCTGCCACGACTATATTCCTCCATTGTACGGCACGCCGGTCTCTCGCAAGATTAGTTATTTTTTACCAACTGAGTCACTGGAGCAACATGAAATGAAATGTTTTGCTCAAGTACGCAACACATCGCCTGGTCCAGGAATCGAAACCATAATCGTAAGATTATGTGTGCAACACCGTAACTATTAAGCCATACGTCTCCACAGTACAGCGCATAGTAGTTGATTTATTAAGAATTTCCATAGAGCTGACTTAGTACGAGACTTAACTTTTATATCTTCCAGCAGTCGGTCACATTCATACCTTTATATATATATATATATATATATATATAT
>NC_068987.1:68618513-68622367 GCF_001194135.2 Octopus bimaculoides | reverse complement strand
ATATATATATATATATATATATACATACATATATATAAACTAACATTTATTTTCATTAATTTGGAGAAGGCTTTCGAAAGGAAGCCAATAAAAGAGATCTCACTCTGGTCGGTTGATCTGCCTGGAGCATCTCCTAAATCTGTTTCATACCACACCATGCTGTCTCTTAACAGGAAGGGGGGGGAGAGGGAGGAAGAGAGAGAGGAAACACCCCCAGGACAGTCTTTGTAGCATTATGCGTTCCACCCTCACCCACAAGTAAACCAACGCACTCGACCATTTAGTATATATTTACTGACAGCAAGCCACATTATACATAGATCAAAACTTGGTCTCTTGATCCGTGAGTATCTTCGAGCAAGTGTCCAGTGTGCACATGTTATAAGACGGCATTGAGCACATCGGAAAGCATGCTCTAAAATGCACGCTCCAAGAAAACTATAAAACTGAAATGGCTCCGGTCACAGATCTACTAGATCATGCCTGGCCTTTTGTTTAATAATTACAACAATCATCTCCGCACTAGAATTAACACAAGTCTCAACACTATCGTCATCATAACCTTTATCACCAATTAACATTTTGTCCTCAACTATGAAGTATTTTTGTTTGCTATCCTAATTGCGTAAACATTGTTTAGGTTCAGTTAACTAACATTTACTACCAAGTCATCAATTTAGCAACAGCAAAAATGACATAAACAATAATATTATCTTATTACATACCTACTATCACTAGTGTTTCTACTATCAAGTCTTACCGGAATAAATACTATCGCCACCAACAAACAATACTAAAACACCCACCACTACAGCCAGCAACACCAACACACAATACTACTACCACCACCACCACCACTTCCTCCTATACCACCATTACCAGCACCAGAGCTATCATCACAATTAGTACTACTACTTTAACCAGCTTCTTTGACGGAAACGTTATTCCCACTACTCCTATTTCTCAAGCTATCAGCACAAACGTCATTAATATGACTGACATCATCATCATCATCATCATCATCATCATCATCATCACCACCACCACCACCACCACCACCACCACCACCACCATCATCATCATCATCATCATCATCATCATCATCATCATCATCATTAATATGACCACTACTATTGCCACCACTATTACCACCAGAACCGCCGCTCGTTCTATGGTCACCTTCAGCAGAATTAGTATCACTTCCACCACCATAACCCTAACCACCACTATCATTACCATTACCATTACCACCGTCTTCGGCATGGCTACCTTCAACACATCGAGACACCATCTGTCACTATTAAATAGATCTGCAATACAACTTTGACCTTTCAACTCGATAATTAACTATCTCTTTCGATACGATCCATTATTACCTTTCTAAATACCATCAAATAAATCCATGGTAATATAATAATTTTCACCACCAGCAACCCATCACCAACGACACTGGCAAAAACATAAACGTCACGAACCAACAGGGAAATTTGTACGTAATCTTCGGTGGACCTTCTAGAAATGGCACCAAATTGTCTTTCGAATCATAACAATATCGTTTTTTTAAAGGAAATAGTTCTAAAAACTATAATTGTAGATAAATAAGACGTGTTGGTCACTGCCAGAATGCTTTTTATCATGGGTTTTCTCTAATAGGGCTGACCTGGAATGAACCAAATTCAAGGGCCAAACTAAAGAGTGTTAATCATTGAGGAAATTCTACATCACCACTTGGCCTCCTAGAAATAGCAGCAACATCTCTGACAAATTCCACGGCTTTAAGAAAAAAAAGGTGGACGAAACATGTGTCTGTTCAGAATAATATAGTCCTAGATACACTAAAATATCTTTTTAAGATAGGACAGTCGTAGCTGGAAAGCCATTGATCGTAGGTCTGCTCGATCAGGGTCGATTGGTGGTAGACAGCGACAACAACAACAGTAACAACAAGAAGTGAACGACCACTATATTTACAACAAATACAGTATTTAATTCTTATTCTTACACAACAACGATTACCAGATTTATTGCCATCAGTTGCAACAAAGATGTTTGTAACATAGCTTCTGCTGCTTCAATTATTGTTGTTGTTGCTGCTAGTAGTAGTAGTAGTAGTAGCCAATGAGTTAGCTTCCTTGTGATCACTGAGCCAGTTAGCTTAAATAGCAACGAAATCTCGATCAGATATTAAAAAAGGTTGAAATTGTGAGAGGATGTAGTCCTACATATATTATTGTTCAAAAGAAAGATTCACAGGTCACGACTGAAGTACTTTTGAATCATTGGTCTGTTCGATGTGAACCGAGTTGTGGTCAAAATACAGAGAATGTACTCAACAGGAATTTTTTTTTTTTTATACGTGTTACTCGTCCTGCTAGGTGTATCACCATTAAATATACTGCAGTCGCTACATAAAACAAAAAAGTATGGCTATTACTTGGAACAGTAAACAATCTCCACTACCGTAATCGCTAGAAACATTGATTTCAAATTCTGGCACAAAATCAGCAATTTCGAGGAAGGGAATAAATCGATTACATCGACACCACTGCTCAACTGGTACTTATTTTATCGATTCTGAAAGAATAAAAGGCAAAGTCGACCTCGGCGGAAATTGAACTCAGGAACTTAAGGACTGACGAAATGCTGTTGAGCATTTTGCTAAGCGTGCTTACGATTCTGCCAGCTCGTCGTTTTTCCCGCTAATAACATTAGCACTACTCACTACACATGCTTCGAAACTAAAATTGTGAATACTACCACTTCTGCCACCATTTAACAGCCCCTTTATGTCATACGTTGACATTTAAAACCCAAAGAACACATTGCTTAATGTAGTGACTGAAACACAAAATTAAAAAAAAAAAAAGGCGGTCAAGGAAGCAATATCATCTTCGACCGTAGGTCTTCTCGACTGGTACTGACCTTAGTTTAAACAACTATCACAACAACAAGCAACATGATTTGATGATATTAGTAATATCACCGCCACCAACGATATTATTAAACACCACTTCCGTAATTTACTATTAGTACAACCAGTATTAAGCACACCATTAATCTACACTTTAAACACCAGCATTAAGTGATATCAGATTCCATTTAATAACTCTTGTGCCTCATTAAGCAATAGCACTATAGTTACCATTAACTAACATATTCAGCAAAATTAAGTAGCAGTACTACAACTACTAAGAAAACTACTGCCACAACAGCTATCATCAAAAACTACAGTACTGTAAACAACCTCCAGGAAATCACATTGCAACAGGCATCGTTTAATCACACTGCTACAACCGACAGTATTAAACAACAATAGCATAGACATCATTAAACTGCACTAATATAACCATCATTACAGTATACTTCTACAATCACCATTAAACTACACTTCTGTAACTATCATTAAACTACACTTCTATAACGGCCACCATTAAACTACACTTCTATAACGGCCACTTCTGTAACAGTCACCATTAAGCTACACTGCCCCAATTACTGTTAAACTATGTTATTGAAACCAGTACCATTAAACTACACTACTACGACTACAGTCATCATGAGACCACCCTACTACAGGCTCCATTAAAATATATACTATATCTACGACTATAACCATTAAATACCTCTACAACAGCCACCATGCACAACAACAATAATTTCCATAAAACCACACTAGTACAACCACCGTTTAATAACTACTCTAACTACTACCACAAAGGAAACTTTAAACAGCACTACTAGCGCCATTAAATGTCATCACCATTACTAGCCACCGGTACCACCACCACCACCACCACCACCACCACCACCACCACCAACACCAGAGATAATCCAAATAACACCAATAACCTGAA
>NC_068987.1:68615052-68615897 GCF_001194135.2 Octopus bimaculoides | reverse complement strand
TATATATATATGTATATATACATATACACATGCATACATATACTTATGCATACATATTGACACACATATGTGTGTATATATATATATATATATATATATATATATACATATATATAAGCTTCTATACAGATACGCATACATAAACACATATACACATACACACACGTATGTACATATACATGCACGTGCATACGCACACGCACACAAACACATGATTATTTTTCTGTTTTGCGTGTCTGATGTCTCTTCGTCATTTATTTTATCTTCTTAATATTTCAACATTCGTTATGTTATTCTTATTTTATAAATCATATCATTATTATTATTATTATTATTATTATTATTATTATTATTATCATTATTATTATTTTTTTATTATTATTATTATTAGTAGTAGTAGTATTGTGGTTGTTGTTATTATTATCATTATCTTTCTTTTATAATTGTGTATTTCGTTTTGTTTTGATTTTTACAGGGGTTTGTGTGTAATTTGTTATTTTTCAATGTTGTTGTTCGTTATATTTGTTATTGTTGTTGTTATTGTCATTGTATTCTTTTAGTTGGTTTCTTTATTTTATTTTATAATTTCGTTGTGTTTCTTGTTGTTACTGTTCTTGGCGTTATAGTTGTTGCAATTGTTTTCTCCAAAGCTCATATTTTCCTTGAATAATTAAAATTGTGAGGGGAATCAATATATTTTTATTTATTTATTTTTGAACTGTTATTTATTATGATGTTACTTTTTTTTTCCCAAAAAATTTTTTATAGCTTTTATTTATATTTATATATATATATTACTTTATTTTAAGATTTTGAACTACTTCGTTCTATGCGACAATGGACAT
>NC_068987.1:68613282-68614663 GCF_001194135.2 Octopus bimaculoides | reverse complement strand
TGTGTGTGTGTGTGTGTGTGTGTGTGTATATATACAAATATATATGTGGTGCATACATATACAAATTATATATATATATATGTGTTTGTTGTGTGTATTTGTCTGTGCAGGCACTTTGGTGCATATGTTCACGGACACCAAGATAACAGATTCGCAAGAAAGACACAGATGGATTTACGACAAGATTCTCTGACCATTGGCTGACATCTTGGAGTGAAATAGACAGAAGTGTAAGATCCATTTCAGAAAAAAAAAATCTCCATTCACCAACTTTATCAACATTTATGGTTATTAATCTCTTACAAAATAACCAGAGGAGTCTGCAGTCATAGGTGATGGGAATGGTCTAGGAGAGAAATTTTTCCATAAGTTTTTAAAGCATACTCCAGTTTTGAGATGGTCGTATTTTCTAAGTAAGAAAGGAAGATCATTATCATGGAATACTCTGTCCTATAGGAAAACGTATGCGACAAAGCCTCAGAGATAAAATCAAGTTTATACAAGACCTACACTAATAAATGTTTCTAAGCTTGGCACAAGACCAGCAATTGCGTGTGAGTGGTAAGTCGATTATATGGATCCAAGTAATTAACTGAAGCTTATTTTATCGAACCCAGGAGGAAGAAAGATAAAGTCGACCTCGGTAGAATTTGAAGTCAGAACGTAAAGACGTATGACATGGTGCTAAGCATTTTTCTTGGCGTGCTAACGGTTCTGCCAGCTCACCGCCTTAGACCTAGCCTAATAACGCCATTACAAATTGAGCAAGCTTTGCTGTTTTCAGTTGAAGTTGGTTGATGGCGTTTATCAACGCAATTTGTGTGGAAAACGCTTTCAATTCTGGCGGCAGCAAAACAAGTGTGCAAGACAATTGCTCGCACATCGGAGAAAATAGGAGAAAGAGGCTTTGCTGCCACTGAAACTTAGGAACCAAACTGTATGTAAGTGAGGATGAATAGTGGCTGATCATTACTGCTAAAAGACCAACTGGAGTATGTGGTTTAGAGTCAGTCCATCAGACGAAGTTTAGACAACATCTGACGTGTAAACAATAAAAGGGTGTATTAGTTTGACGCTCGGGAATACAGAAAGTCTTTAACGTTATATATATATATTGGTTGACATCATATATATATTGGTTGGGAAGCAAGCTTCTTACCACACAGTTTTGTGGGCTTAGACTACTGTAGAACTCAGTAGTTCACCTTTCGGAAAACCTGCCATCACTAAGCAACTGAATTTACAAAGAACTGCAGTATCTCCCCATGTCTATCTATCTATCTGTCTGCTTGTCTGTTTGTCCCTCCATCTGTACTTATGCATGTATGTCTGTCTGTATGTGTGTGTGTATATATATATATATATATATATATATATATAT
>NC_068987.1:68609077-68612413 GCF_001194135.2 Octopus bimaculoides | reverse complement strand
TATATATATGATTTTCGTATGCATATATACTACTTTTGTCATAACATTTCCTAATTTATTTAAGGTATGTTGCTAATAAAGACACACACCAACAAAATATACAATCTGAACCAAACCTATTGATTTGCATCTCAAACTGAGTACGCAACTACATGCACGCACACATACCTGCACACAAACACTTACACACTTTAATTTTCTCACTCCACCCCTCTCTCTCTGTCTCACTCATGCACTCTCTCTCTCCGTCTTTCTCATACACACATCTACATACGCACGTATATATGGACAACTTTGCAAGTTATATTTTCAAGAACATAAAAAAAAGTAATAAATAAGTAAAGCAAGAAAGAAAAACGGAAAAAGACTATCTTCTAGTGCGTTGGTTCTTATCCAGAATTCTTATTTTCCTATAAATCTTGTACGCCTAGGTTCTTAAACCATCATTCAGCCCTTCCCTGCGTCTCAGCTTTAGTGATATTGTTTCGTGTTGCTGCTTCCGTATCGCCTTCAGGGCCTATGTACTTGGTGCTGAACTTGTGGTGTGGGATTAAGCTATTAAGTAAAGGCCCTAAATATAAAGGGAGCTTTATGGAAGGTGTTGGATACTCGAGATGTTGTTTCGAATTAAAATACCTAAGCTAGATAATATATATGTATATATATATATATATATAAAATACCTAAGCTAGGTAATATATATATATATATGTAAACAGATTCCAGACAAATATTTGGCGAAGTTAAACTATGCGTAGGATATTGTGCTATGGGTGAACAAAAACTGAGTCCTGATGCGCCTACTCTCTTTTATCATAACTTGCAATCTTTCTTTCGTTCATTTTTTTTTGTCAAAATATGTGGAGCATATATATACGACAAGCTTCTTTCAGTTTCCGTCTACCAAATCCACTCACAAGGCTTTGGTCGGGCCGTGGCTATAGTAGAAGACACTTGCCCAAGGTGCTACGCAGTGGGACTGAACCCAGAACCATGTGATTGGTAAACAAGCTACTTGCCACACAACCACTCCTGTACCTATATTTGTGTATTTCAACATTAGAATTGCATTATAACTTTTGTTTCCATCATTAATCATTAATCACCAGTTCACTATGGTAAATTCTGTAGAGTACATACCTGTTGTCCAATAATATTACTTTAATTTGTTCAGTGAAGTGTGACGTTGTACATTGCAGTTGGCTGTTGTAAGCGTTACAGGTGGGTGCTAGCGTAAGAGCTATGGAATAAGTTCAGGACTTGTCAGTTTTCAATGAAATAGTATTACAGAAATTCGTAAAAGTAGTATTGTAAAAAGACAGCATGATTAAAACAATGCGAAGAATAGACAACAGTCGTCTCACCATTAAAATTGTACATATGAACACGGATATAAATTTATTCTTGTATTTATATATGTATATGTGGATGTCCTGCCCAACTCTTCGAAACGCCGGTGTTAAAATGGGGGTAGCTGATGAAGGAAAATGTTCTCCATGTGGCTTGAGTGTTTTCTGTACTCTGGTTATTATTATTTTCTTGTCCACGTTTTGTTTGCATGTCCTGTACCCAGATATGCACCTATATATACAGGTAGACGTAGGTATGCACATACCTGTACGTATATATGCATATACTCATTTATTATTTGTTTTATATATATATATATATATATATATATATATATACATATATATATACCCGTGTATGTGTATGTGAGTGCGTGTGTGTGTACATTCCATGTATCGCAATTTATTAAACACTCCATAGAAGATGGTGCTGCAAAGAGTTTCCTTTTCTAAGACGGGTTTAATCAATTAGCAGAATGCCTTGACACACCTTATAGTAAAATGCTAAGAAAAAAAGTAAAATTAAATAAAGATTTGAAGATGTTAATAGTATTTATATGCAAGAAACTTATTGTACAAGAAATAGACGTACATATATTACATTGACAGATCAACCGAGTCAATGGAAAACGACAGTTTTTACAAGGAGCTATGCACAAGTGCATAAATATGAGTGTGTGTTCATATGTGTGTGCCTACGTGTGTGTCTGATTAAAAGTGCTCGTACATGTGCTTATAGCCGACATTTGTTCTGGCTCTTAGCGTTTTGGGTTCAAATCTTACGAGGGCTGATTGTATCGACCAACCCACTCTACTCAAAAATGCTGGTCTTGCACAAAAATCTGAAATCATTAAGGTGGCGAGCTGGTAGAATCGTTAGCATATTATAAGGCGGCGAGCTGGCAGAATCATTAGCATATCAAGCGAAATGCTTAGCGGTATTTCGTCTGCCGTTACGTTCTGAGTTCAAATTCCGCCGAGGTCGACTTTGCCTTTCATCCTTTCGGGATCGATACACTAAGTACCAGTTGCGCACTGGGGTCGATGTAATCGACTTAATCCCTTTGCCTGTCCTTGTTTGTCCCCTCTATGTTCAGCCCCTTGTGGGCAATAAAGAAATAAGAATTGTTTGCATATTGGACGAAATGCTTAGTGGAATTTCTTCTGGAATTTTACGTTGTGCGTTCAAATACCGTCGAGATTAACTTTGCCTTTCATCATTTCGGGGTCGATAAGTTAAGTACAAGTTGAACACTGGGGTCGATGTAATCGACACAACCCCTCTCCCAAAATGGTTATCTTTGTGGCAAAATTTGAAGCCATTATTCTTATTCATCATCATCATCATCATCATCATCATCATCATCATCATCATCAATCATTGTGGGAGGAAGCTAGGAGGAGTTGCTATTGTAATTGTACTAATATTAAGAATGGTAGTGGTTGTAGTAAAAGCAAAATCGAAACTTGTGTGTCTACATATGATAAAATAAAAGCACTATAGTTTCGAACAACAACCAAAATAAATAAATAAACGAATGTATAAAACAGCAATGCTCAGCAACAATAACATCAAAATACATTAAGTCGTACATGACAACATTCTGCACAAACTTTATATTGCAGATGCATTGCAACAGTTCCGTGAACTGTCCCTTACAGCAATATTGCATCTTACATCTATGCATAGCATGAACGAAACACTAGCAGTAGCATTAACAACGACAATAATAGCAGTAGCAAGAACAAGAACATCGACTGCAATCGTAGCAATAACAGCAACAAAACTTACAACACCAAAAGCCACCATCACCGCCAGCATCATTGATATTAACAACATTAACAACACCATTAGCCCCAATGCCACCAGCACCTACATTGCCAAGAAGAAGAAGAAGAGACGACGACGACGAAGAAGAAGAAGAAGAAGAAGAAGAAGAAGAAGAAGAAGAAGAAGAAGAAGAAGAAGAAGAAGAAGAAGAAGAAG
>NC_068987.1:68607770-68608757 GCF_001194135.2 Octopus bimaculoides | reverse complement strand
AGAGACGACGACGACGAAGAAGAAGAAGAAGAAGAAGAAGAAGAAGAAGAAGAAGAAGAAGAAGAAGAAGAAGAAGAAGAAGAAGAAGAAGAAGAGCAACAGCATCAGCAACAACTGAGGCAATGAGGGAGCATATATGGACGCATGATCTGCTAAAATTAACAGCCAAATTTCAGGAAAGCACTGAAAAATATGGTCTTGTGTTCCCTGTTCTTAGGAAAATGGCAGGATGGTCACAGCTTGAATGTATTTGATTATGCGTCTGTCTGCTTGGTCAGGGTTGACCTGGACCTAAAAACTACACCGCAAACTGCAAACCACTGCAAGGCAAAGAGCAGACAGAACTCTAAGCAAAAACAGTAGCAACACCAGCAGCGACCAATCTGACGCCAATATCAACAACAATAATGATACATAGAAACAGCAATACACACAGAAACAGCAACAACACCATCATCATCAACAACAACAACAACAATGCAACTACCACCGCTACCACCACCATCAACAGCAGCAGCTGCAGCAACAACAATAAAAATAGCAGAAAAATAGCCCCAAAACTAATACCATCTACAGCAACAATACTAGCAATAACAGTTCCTAACAACAACTAAAACATAAACATCCCATCCTCGCCCTACCACCACTGACGACAACGACGACGACGACGACAACAACAACAACAACAACAACAACAACAACAACAACAACAACAACAACAACAACAACAAATTAATTAATAAGATGGACAACTTCAGTGAAGCTTCTATCATGGTTACTACAATGCGGAAGATAAACAACGAAATAAACAAATAAGAGTTCATTAAAGCAGAAGACAAAACATCGCATCGTTTCATTGGTTATTGTTGAGTATGTTTATGTGTGTATGTTTGTATGTGCGTATATGTCTGTGTGTGCATACATACATCCATGCATGCATGCACACATACGCATATATATATATATATATATATATATATATATATA
>NC_068987.1:68599268-68607730 GCF_001194135.2 Octopus bimaculoides | reverse complement strand
ATATGCATGTGTGCGTGTATACACACACACACACACACACACACACACACACACACACACACATATATATATATAATAACACACATTCACACACACATATACATATATTTACATGGTAGTAAGTAGAGGCAATTAATTCATATGTACCAGAAGAGAGAGAAAGGAGGCGGGAGAGGGAGAGGAGATAGGTGATAGGAAGAGAGTGAAAGAGAGAGAGAGAGACAGAGAGAGAGAGAGAGAGAGAGAGAGAAGAGAAAATAAGTGGAAGTGAGATAAGTTGACAATCATGTGGATGAAGAAATAAATTTATTTATTACATATGAAAAGAAGGAAGTAGGATGTAGGGGAGAAGGAGGAGGAGAAAGGAGAGGATGAAAGAATAGGAAAGAAAATTAGAGAAAGATAATGAAAGGAAGGATAAAGGAAAAAACAAACAAAAACAAAAATAAAAATAAAAACCAATTGGTATCAAACATGAGTACTTACTGATTGTGTCCTGCAGGTACACATGATGACATGGCCTTAGCATAACAAGCTATTGATGACTAGTCAATTTTACAATGCGGTTGTCAAGAGTGATAAAGAGAGTGAGAGAGAGAAAGAGAAGGAAAAGAGGAGGAATAAGGAGAGAAGGAGTGAGAGTCGAAATGGAAATGAAAGTAAAAAAAGAAAATTTTTCATTATGTTGCCAAAGGGCCTCAGGTATCTACGAGGTGTGGATGTGGAAGTAATAAGAAAAAAGACAATTAGACAATATTTTATGTGATATACCAGATGAACCCACATCAGAGCAAGAAACGCAACAAGAAGGCAGCTCTGTCTAACTCATTGCTTCCTCGGGATAGATCCTGGAGACAGAACCGTAACAGGAGACTAAAATATACAAGCATTTGTGCTAATGGCGGCGTCCTAGTATGGCCCAAATCTCTGGCCGAAACCTGTGAGAGAGTATTAAAATATTAGAATAAGAATACTTCCAGGAATGCGTTTAATATGTAAATTGGTATATCCAATAATTTACACTGCTATGTGTAGTAGCTATTTAAGCAATGTGTTCGAAGACGATTAAAGGATTAGATGGGTGCTGATGAAGGGGCAAAACTCACCGAAATATGACATATGCACTCATTACCCATTTTTCATCATCAATCTCAGTTTGTTTACATCTGACATCTCGTATACGAAACGCAGTAGCAAAAGTAAGTGCTGGCTATAATTTCTATGCACAATCTGTAGAAATAAATAACCCAAACAAATAATAAAGTAAGAGAATAATATTGTATATCATTGTAACCGACTCTATCATAATGTCCAAGGATTATAGTTTCTCATCCTAACATTACAGGCCATGTTCGATGTAATGTCTGAATGTTATCTGGATAAGGTTATCTGTCAGATACTCTAGTCTTGAACAAACGAAGCTACCTCTTAATCTCAAAGATCCTTTAGAATTATGAAACTAAATATTATATGACAGAATACAGAGCTGCTGAAATAGAAAGTTGTGGTGTCTCTTTTTTTGCAGTGAAGTGAAACTAAAATCTATTTGCTCGTATTTTCTGTTTATATATATATGGTATCATCAAGCGGAGAAAATTAGTGCCCTTAAAATAACTTTTCAGGGCCGCCGAGATGGTGAGAGGAAGTTATTCTTGGATCAGACACTTGACTCGAATTTTCAAAATCACATTAGGCAGTTAAAGTTACTGAAAGGTTAAGTGGTGGTATAAAACTAGATGAGGGATCAAATGTTCTACTCCAGTGGACTCAGCTAAAAACATCCAAGGTTCATGCAATGACGTGAAATGGAGTAACAAGATAAGTCTACCAATTGTAGATCAATCTCTTGAGTGCTAAAGTCTTTTGGGAGCAGGGAGTGATGTTACAGGTGGGTGACCGATTACGATTGCCACCTACGGCGTTCAAAAAGATGTCATAACTGACAACATAATATTGCTGGAACCAACGACGGTACCTCAACATAGTTGCCGGAGTTGTTAGAAACAGCAAACAGATTTTCCTTAAATTAAAAGAATACTATCTTAAAAAATAAATCTGGTTCTTGGTATACGAAAAGATGCTCACATTTTTCATCCTAAATCTGGTTGATCAAGTTTGAGCTACAAACTAACCAATAACTTGATGTACATAGCATGTTTAGATCTCCTTTCTCCTTTTCTTGTGTTTTTTTTTTCACTTTGCATCTAGAAATTCCAAACATTACATGCTCAAAGAAAACTTCTCATAAAAGCAGCACTCCTCTTGCAAACTGGAATGAATCTTCGACTATAGAGATTATGTACATTGATTAGCTTCTACGAGGTGATATGAACTTGGACTCCTTCCATTAGTTTGTCTGACAGTTTCACAATTTAGTTTGCTACAACCTACCATTCATGTTTACTCTTTCATTGTTTTAGGCACTGCCCCAAAGGTTTTTCGTTTATCATATCGATTGAAGAACTTATTTTGATTCATATTAATTGATCAATGTCTATTGTATGGAATTCCTAAGTTATATTTTAGCTTGAAAAAAAAGAAGAATTCCACCGGTTTCGACACTAGCCAACACATAGATAAACACAAAATTTCACTCACAAATTATTGGCCAACTCGAGGCAATGGAGAAGACATTTGTCCAAGATGCCGCGTAGTGAAAGTGAACCAAGAACCACGTAGTAGCGATACGAAATTCTTAACTACATAGTGCATGCCTAAATTGGATATTTTTCTAATATTCTAGAATCGAATTAATCCTGTGTGGTACTTTTATAGCATCAGGCAAGATTTCGTTTTGCTATCAGACAAATAAATGTAATTCACCTTGAGTTGCCAGTTAGGATTGAGCTTAAGTCATTCCATTGTGGATTACATTTTTGTAGCCACTAAAGTTAAAATGGCAACCACGCAGCCGCTATTCTTCTTGATAACAATATCTATCCAGCTAGGTTTCCCATTATCTTCATGACATCAAATCTTTATAGTGATTATATTTACGTTTCACAAACACCTTTACTCTGTTGGACAGAAACCACGTCTATTTCCCATTCCTCTTATGCGGGACTTTGCATCATACGTTGTATCAATGCATCTTCTCTCGGGGCTAATAACATCAGAATAATACTTAGTCGACTGTAAAACTGGTAAGGTAAGCGAATTAGATATATAGTTTTTTATTTTCTTTTTCTGCCAGCCGCTGCTACTAAATTGTTCTTATTAGTACATAGCTATCAGTACATAGCAATGCAATGTTGGTCTGGATGTAAATAGATGTCTAGTTGGTTGCTGGTTAGGTGGTAGATATGGCGAAGGGAAAGCCGTTTAGATATTCATCATAAATCATATTTAATATCAACTGAGATTTGGACAAAGAACTGGCTGAGCTATGCTGCACGTTTTTGCAAGCATCACGTACGCATAAACAAACTCATAAACACGTACTCTCTCTCTCTCTCTCTCTCTCTCTCTCTCACACACACACACACACAGAGACACACACACACACATTCACACGCATACAGTCACACACACATATTCTAACAGGCATACTCGATGCCATTACAGAGAATGTATGGAGTGGTAATAACGGTAAAACGTGCCCTTTATCTGATTACTTTGATAAACTGAACAAATTTATAACCATTATAAGAGTTCTCGTGAGGTAACTAATAACTTTTGAACTTTGACTCTCATAAACAACACTTTCCCTTTACCTCCTCCTCCTCCTTCTTCTCCTTCTTCTTCTCCTCCTACTCCTTCTTCTCCTCCTCCTTCTCTTACTTATCCTCCTTCTCCTACTTATCCTCCTTCTCCTACTTATCCTCCTTCTCCTACTCATCCTCCTTATCCTCCTTCTCCATCTTCACCAGTTTTCACTCTCAACACATATACCATAGTAGGTGAAACACAACAATACAACATACGAATATCACACGACACACTTTAAATCTCGCAGTACATCTCAAAGTGCTCAAATAAAAATGAACGTACCATGATGTCGTCGATTAACTTTGTCCACCTTGAAATTTTGCAATTGGACATTTTAATCTTACTGATAAGAATAAGATCAAAACTTTCATATATGTGGTTGTATATTGGTTTCAAATTTTGGCACAAGGCCAACAATTTCGAAGATGTGAATGAGTCAATTTCATTTATCATCTCCCGAAAGAATAAAAGGCAAAGTCGACCGCTGCTGAATTTGAACTCAGATATACAGATGAAATACCGCTAAGCATTTTTCCCGGTATGGTAACGATTCTGATAGCTCGCCGCCCTATTGTTGTTATATATTGGTTTCAAATTTTAACACAAGACCATCAATTTCAGGGAAGGGAGTAATTCGATCGACCTCAGTGCTCAGTCGGTACTTATTTTATCGACACAGAAAGGATGAAATGCAAAGTCAACCTCGGCGAAATTTGAATATAAGTATGCGATTGTATATGATGTGTTTCTGTGCATATGTGTTTGTGTTTATGTGTGTGATGTGTGTGTGTGTGTGTGTGTGTGTGTTTGTGTGTGTGTGTGTGTGTGTGTGTGTGTGTGTGTGTGTGTGTGTGTGTGTGTGTGTGTGTGTGTGTGTGTGTGTGTGTGTGTGTGTGTGTGTGTGTGTAAGTGCAAGCGCATGTATTGTGCATGTATTAAGCATTATTTGTTATTGTTGTCGGAGGTGGGAGGCAATCGCATACCTAAGGCTATCTATTCTAGTGTATCCTCCTTTATGCGAGACGTGGTGGAAATTTAGTCGTTAAATTTAGCAAATAAAATGACAATGTAGCGGTCACGTTGTTGGCTCGAGCTCCCTATCTGACTTATATCAACGTGTCTATCTCTATACGTATTTGGTTATCCTACTACCAATTCCTAGATTATCTACTACAAATATCTCCTTACATCCACAAGAAAGGATGGTTTTCTACGTGGTCGTTCGAGATGGTAGTAGCTGCCAAATTTCCGTTAAATTGAACTTACTTCTTAGAAACTGCTGGACATGTTTGATATCCTAGATATATTTTGCACACGTAAAGAAAAAAAGACAATATGGTTTATGCTGTAACGGCCTTTGATCAAAGATAAGCTGAGTGAATGCTGACGTTGTGCTAAACTACAATAACTTGCGGACCTAGTCTTTATATCTACCTCTTCAAACACTGAATCTTCACCTCTTTCAGTTTTCCTTCCATCCGATCTATCGATCTATCGGTACGTCTGTTTGCTTGCCTGCTTGCCTGTCTATCCATCCATCCATCCATCCATCCATCCATCTATCTATCTATCTATCTATCTATCTATCTATCTATCTATCTATCTATCTATCTATCTATCTATCTATCTATCTATCTATCTAACAAGCTTCCTATCTAGTTTTCCATTCACACAACGGTCCACCCATCTGACTGTCCGTCCATCCGTCCATTCATTCATTAATCCATTTATTCATCCTATCCCAATCATATAATCGTTTATCTGTCTGTGTCTGTCTGCCTGTTTGTATAGTATGTGCTTATACACCTTAGCGCTTCTTCTATATCTATTTACCTACAGTCTTGACTCTCCTTTATATAAGAACTAAGGAAAGTACCCAGTGACACGCTCTGCATAACAAATAGTAAGGACACCTCTAACATACATAATGTGGCGAGTCAAGACGGCCAGTGTTAACTTGATTTGAGCTAAGAGATGGAAGTAATTAAAATGCATTAACCTTATCTCCTGATCTCTTATTTGTACGGATATATTGAATTCTTATATAGGTACAACGTGTCAAATATAGAGAAAAGTTAATATCAACTCCAGTACTCAAAAGAAATCTTAATTTGCCAAATCTAAGAAAAATGAAAAGTCAAGTAAACTTTGGTGGGATTTGATCTCTGAAATAAAGGTCGTAAAGCATTTTGTTTGTTGCTCTAGTCGTAAAGAAGATAATATCTCATGAAAGTAAATATTGATTTCTTACGAAAGCACAAGGCCGGAAACTTCAGGGAAAGGAACAATCAATTCTATTAACCAAGTATCTGACTATTATATTTTCTTACTCCTGAATGATGAAAAGCAAACTTTTTTCTCAAAAAGATTTAAATTTGTAATATAAAAACCCCAAAATAGACGTAAATATTGATTTCTGATATTGGCACAAGGCCAGCAAGTTGGGGGACGGGGTAAGTCGATCACATCGACCCCAGTGCTCAACTGGTACTTATTTTATCGACCCCCCAAAAATATGAAAGGCAAAGTCACCCTCGCTGGAATTTAATTTCAGTACGTAAAGACGGATGAAATGCTGGTAAGCATTCCGCCCGGCGTGCTAACGATTCTGCCAGCTCACCGCCTTTCAGAGTCTTAAATATTAAAAACCAAATTTGGTTGCAAAAGATTAGCTTAATGATTTGAAAAATTTCATTCTTATGTTATTTTCTGTTAAAACTTTGGCAAGATGGCAACCTGGAAGAAATAAATTTCAGAATCGTATTTTTCTCCCTCCCTCACACCCACTCTTTCTCTTTCTCTCTCTCTATTTTTATATCTCTCCCTACCTCCCTAACTCTCACATCTCCCCCTTTTTCTCTCTCTCTCTCTGTATATATATATCTCTCTCTCTCTCTGTATATATCTCTCTCTCTCTCTCTGTATATATCTCTCTCGTCGTTCGATTTTCTTTTTTACTTAGACATCTAGGTTAGGCTTCGTCCTTTGTTAAAAGAAATAACACGGAGAAAAGTAAGAAAAAGACATTACTTTTGAGAGAATAAGAGACTGATAGGAATATCTTTGACTTTGTTTCCTGTCCGGATCTTCTCATTTGCTGGTTGGTATTTGTTAGGATGTATAGCAATAGTAAACATTAACAAACATCATCGTCGTCGTCATTGTCATCGTCATCATTAACATCATCGTTTATCGACGTTGTGTTCATGTTGATTATCGGCTCTGATTTCATCATCACCATTATTATATTTTTTTTTAAAAACTGTTAAAATAGGGCAAGCAGCCCAGTTTTTCAAATACAACGTCTCAGGGACCACATTATTCAATGAGCTTTCGTTATTTAACAATGTAGGGTGGAGTTTGTGGGAAGTTCGACTGTTACATTTAGCAGGCTGGGGGAATATATAGTGTCCCCTGAGTCATCAACAATTACAGTTGGTAAGCCTTTCGTTGTTACTCTTAGATGCCAACACACATGAATATAGCATCAGCATAGCTTGTTGACAGGTGATGACGAAAGCTTATATATCGGTACCATTGCTTCTGGTGTTTGACGCTTGGTGACAAAATTAAATTCCGTAATGATACTATACGTGATGACCCAATATATATATGATTTTTGCGGCACTCCGTCGCTTACGACGTCGAAAGTTCCAGTTGATCCGGTCAACGGAACAGCCTGCTCGTGAAATTAACGTGCAAGTGGCTGAGCACTCCACAGACACGTGTACCCTGAACGAAGTTCTCGGGGATATTCAGCGTGACACAGTGTGACAAGGCTGACCCTTTGAATTACAAGCACAACAGAAACAGGAAGAAAGAGTGAGAGAAAGTTATGGTGAAAGAGTACAGCAGGATTCATCACCATCCCCTGCCGGAGCCTCGTGGAACTTTAGGTGTTTTCGCTCAATAAACACTCACAACGCCCGGTCTGGGAATCGAAACCGCGAGTCCACTGCCCTAACCACTGGGCCATTGCGCCTCCACACATGTGATTAATCTCCTCAGAAACGAAGAAAAAATACAAGAAAAAAAAAACAACAACGCGAGGACGTGGTCCATGCAAAGTATTAAAAAACGCCCAGGGAAGGAAAGAAATGGTGTTTTACGTTTCGAGCAAAGCTCTTCTTCAGAAACGGGAGGCAAAGGAAAGTCCAAGAGAAAAGGAAAACGGAGGAAAAAAATCGCCAACAATCCACATATAGTTACATTTTGAAATGAGTGTCTGTGTATAGATATATGTTTGCATACATGTACACACACGCACACACACACACTAACATTCACAGACATATATCATAAGTGTGTATTTTGTTGCAAACAGTATAAAAAAAAGTGGGAAAGGCCGATGAATGACACCATCACTCGAAGGCATGCAGGTGACTCCATCGATGTTCCAATGTACATTGATCTACCTACATGATTTAACTTCTCACCTAACAAGAAACACACACACAAACTTAATCAAACATCCCCCCCCCGCCACACACACACACATGCATATAGACACACGAACATACAAATGCACATGTACTGTTAAGTTAATTTTGGCGTGTAATAATCAATATTTCAGACAGCATACGATATTTTTATTTCCTTCAAGAGTTTTCCTCGGAACACACATTCGTTTCTCACAGATTTATTCCTTGGAAACAAAGAAACCATGTTTTTTTTTTCTTTATGTATACATGTGGTGGTAGATGTGCATATGTGTATTTACAGAGAATATATAAATAGGTGTACAACTTATAAAC
>NC_068987.1:68591080-68598118 GCF_001194135.2 Octopus bimaculoides | reverse complement strand
CTCCTTCAGTTTCTTCATATTTGCTTGCCATTTATTGATATTGTTGTTGCTGCTACTGCTGTTGTGGTTCCTCCTCTTCCTCCCCCTCCTCCTACTACTACTACTACTATCATCATCATCACCATTTTTATTGCACTTGTAGTTGTGTTTAATATCATTATTTTAAAACATATTTCTATTTTTGTTTATGAGATATACTCATGTCACTTTCTATCTCTCCCTCCCTTTATCTATCTATCTATCTATCTATCTATCTATCTATCTATCTATCTATCTATCTATCTATCTGTTGGTGTGACTGTCTGCCTATCCAATCTATCCAATCTCGTCCTATTTATTGCCCTTTTCCTGTTCTCTCTCCTTCCTTTCTGTGTACATATATCAAAATATGCTCAATGCTCATGCGCAGATAACCGTCAAGCTCTATTATAAATACAAAAGGTTCACAAAGTGGAATACATTATTGTTGCTGCGAGAAAGAAGAGAAGTCTAATGCTTAGGGCATAACCCTTCCTTAAAGAGAGATAAACTGTTTACTAGTTTCTTTCGATAAATAAAACAGACCGGAGAAATGGAAATGAGAAATCTGTTTTTTAAGCGATAATGAATGAGTGGAGGGAAGGGAGGTAACAAATGGAAACAAGTGTTTATTATGACAGGTAGAGTGGTGTATTGGCAGAATCACATGAACGTCGGAAAAGAAAATATATACTTTGTTCCACCGTCTTACTTTCTGTGTTCGAATCCCGCCAACGTCCGCTTTACTTTTTATCCCGTTGCAGTCGATAAAATAATATTAATATCAAAGTAATGGAATCGGTGGAAGCGAATAATCCATTCCCTTTAGAATATCTGCTGGCTTTGTACCTAAATTAGAAACAATTATAACAAGTATCTTTATACATTCGATTATTTATTTGTGCTTGTTTTACCTTTCGAATTGTTATACATGCTTGCTTATCTGCTTGCTAACTTAAAAATCTGCATTCCCTTCTAGTTATCACTATACTTAACTATCTGCTACATACCTATTCCAGGGTAGGTACATATAGATAAGCAGTCATGTAGGTAGGCAGGCTTGTAGATATAGTTTTACTAGCTTATATACCTACTGCATGGCGCATTGGTTAAGGCATCGAGCTTATGATCGTGAGGCTGTGAGTTCGATTCCCGGACTGGGATGTGTGTTGTATTCTTGACCAAGACACTTTATTTCACGCTGCTCCAGTTCGCCCAGTAGTAGAAATGATTTGCGACGTCACTGGTGCCAAGCTGTATCAACCTTTTCCTTTCCCTTGGATAACATCAGTGGCATGGAGAGGGGAGGCTGGTATGCATCAGCAGCTGCTGGATTTGTGCCTAGGAGGGGAATTTTTCTGGGTACAATCCCAAGGTTATTCATGACTGAAGGGGATCTTTACTTCTTTACTCCTGTATTTTCCAACAGGTTTACCCACACTTCTGCCTTTCTATTCAGATTACTCTGTCAAATGTAATGAGTATTTACTCACACTCTTCTCAGTTAATCAGGCATTCATTAACTTGTATCTACATATTTATCTACCTACGTATCTACCAACCTAACTATAAAGCTACCCACAATCTTTCATAACTACATGCTAATCTGTCTACCCTTGCAACAAAACTACATTTCAACTTATATACCCATCCTCCAACTTACAAATTTACCTACCTACCAATCCAGAGTATTCTAGCACAATGGGTGACAAAGATATTCAAAGACAAACAAAAAACATAACGAAAACAACGTTGAGTAATATTGGAACAATTACTCAACCTATCACTCAAAACACTTACACTCATTTACTCACGCACTCACTCACCCAGCAATCCTACCCACTCAATGCTTGTTTCTCTCCAAGTCCTCTCTATTTGTTCTCTCCCTCTCTTCCTCCTTCTATCTCTCCCTTTGTCATCTTCACTCTTTCCCTACAAACATACACAGAAATCACGCTTCGTTACTACTCAGACGTCTGTGTAGACCACTGACCTACTATCACGCAAAAATCTCAGGACTTGAATTCATAGACGCATGCAACAGGTGTGTATACACAACTGTAGACATACAAGCATATGTTTGTATCTACATACATACATACATACATACATGCATGCATACATACATATATATGTATTACGTTTAGTGACGTCCTGTGTCCACATATACATATGTATATACGTATGCATGTAAGCATGTACGTATACGTATGTATATATGCATATATATATATTATTTATATTATTATATAATTGAACGCCACGCATCCTTTTCCAAGTAAGTTTTATCTATCTATCTATCTATCTATCTATCTATCTATCTATCTATATATATATATATATGTATGTATATATATGTGTATATATATATATATATATATATGTATATGTATGTATATATATATATATATATATATATATATATATAATATATATATATATATAGAGAGAGAGAGAGAACGTGAGTACTTTGCTTGTGTATGTATGATTCTATGTGGATATGGATACGCACGTGTTTATAGTATTGCTTCTGTCTTGTTTGTGCGTCCGAGACACTCACCAGGCTGGAGTAATGCAGCATATTTACTTAAGATAATGACAGCATAGAGAATTATGCAGACACACGCCTACCCCACTCCCACCAACCGCCTCATGCACGCAAATGCACATGTACGCTCACTGACACACTGGCTCACAAATGTGCATGTGCATTCTTATACATGGAAATTACACAAATGCATATGCTTGCACGTTTAACTGATCTGGGAATATGTACGTTGCGCCTGCACGAGGACATAAAATAGTTTTATATAATTATTGCAATTATAATTAGGATTGTTCCATACACAGCCACTCATTTAGACATGATTGCCTGCATTCTAATTTCCTACCTATATGTAATACATAAAAAGCCCATACACACACATACACACAATCGTTTATGTAGGAACGTGCAGTTATATCTACTTAGATGGATACCTGTTAAATGTAAAGACATGTTTGTGAGCATGAGTATATCTTTGATTATTTCTTTAGTTTAACCGATATGTTTGTGCCAATGCTGGAGCACCAGATCACGGAAACTCCATCTGGTGTCGCTGTTATCCTTGTGTACGGATGATGATTTTATGGTAATTTGCGAATAGGAACGTGTAAATGTACGTATATATATATATATATATATATATATATATATATATATGTACTTATATATATATATGTGTATGCCAGTTTGTATATAAGTGTATGCATGTGTGTTTGCATGTGCCTCCATACGTGCTAATTGTACGAATGCATATTCATTAACCAGTTTAGACATACAACTTTTACAAAGTTACATGGAATTTGTTAGCACTCAAAGAATGAGAAATAGACCATCAGGAGTTCTTTCTACAGTTCACGCATGACTTCCTACAGTGAAAACCTGGTGATGACGTTGTCGTTGTTATAGTTCTTCTCCGTAATAATTATAAAATTAAACAATAATAATGATGGTGGTGGTGGTGGTGGCGAGGATGATGATGATGATGATGAAAATAATAATAATTATAGTTTCAAATTTTTCTTCAAGAGCAGCAATTCTGGAGGAGAGGATGAGTCGATTACACCGACCCCAGTGTTCAATTGGCACTTATTTTATCGACCCCGAAAGGATGAAAGGGCAAAGTTGATCTCGGCGGAATTTGAACTCAGCATGTTAAGACGGAGGAAATGCTGCGTAGCATCTAGCACAGCGTGCTAACGATTCTTTTCTACTCTAGGCACAAGGCCCGAAATTTTTTGGGGAGGAGGCCAGTCGATTAGATCGACCCCAGTATGCAACTGGCACTTAATTTATCGACCCCGAAAGGATGAAAGGCAAAGTTAACCTCGGTGGAATTTGACAGACGAAATACCGATAAGCATTTCACCCGGATTACTAAACTAACGTTTCTGCCAGCTCGCCAGTAACAATGATGATGATGATGATGATGATGATGATGATGATGATGATGATGATGATGATGATAACAATGCAATGGAGTTTATTAAAAATTTAGAACACGAAAAAGAGAAGAAAAGCTAAATAGGATCACTGTACTTCACGGTGGTCATCTGCGCTGTAAACTTTTTGCAAACTTGATGTTCCAAAAGCAGTCCTGAGCAGTTTCGACCCATAACCTGGACTCTGATCCATAATAACCTTATGTTATCTAGGATTGAATGATGTTTGCCAATATCCTCCTCGGTCAGCGGATTATATGGTCCATATTCTTCCACAGTCAACATTTTGATATAGTTCGCTGCATTTCATGTCCTAAATCACCATAAAGCTTGTGCGATCTGTTGAAGTCGAGAGATTTTTCCTGATGGATTTCCTTTCCGTTCCCTGCCTTTTCTCAGAGATGAGTCTTTTCCTTTACCCTTCCCCAGTTTTCTATTTGCTACACATCATTGCAAAAGGACGTGTGACACATTGACTTCTCAGTGGTCGACTATGAAATCTACAGCTAGTACCAAGGACGAGACGACTCGTCTGTTTCAGCTTGACTATTTTCAGTGCTATGATAGGCGGTGCTCTGGAAATACCGGTAGCTACAGCTATAGTCTTCATTTCCCTAACTTATTGTTGTGGTTGATACTACTTTGTAGCCCTCATATGGTTTACGCTAGCACACACATATAGCAACTAAATCTTCTGACTAATGCCAGCAGTCAAACTTTCTTCCGTTCTGCTTACTGAATGCTAACGCTCCAGAATATCCTTGTGGCATTCGATGATCGTTAGGAACTGGATGTCCAGACTAAGTTTACTCTTCTGACCATATATCATTGCGGATCGATTCTCGTACACCATACCCTCGGTGTTGCTCAACCATCGAGTTTAGTACAGTTACCCAAAGGTGACACCAAGCCAAGGTCCATGCCAAAATCTCTGACAAGGACTCTAGTTTTCCTTAGTTCACATGTTATGAAACTGCTCTGTGAACTAGCATGCTGAAATGCTTTACCAATAACAATCCTTGATTCTTGGTCTTAAAAACGAGACACATGCTTCCGTATGCCCAGCCATAGTTGACGGAGCCTAATTCTTGCCATAAATCGACCAAAGTGTCCCTCTTCCTTTCTTCTGTAGCATATGGAATTCTCCATTAACTTTTTAAGCAACCATGTCATATTTCTCCTCGCTTTTTCCAGGATTAATTCGTCGGACAAAGAAATACTATCTTCTGCAACAAACCTCGTTCTCTCTTCCTTTTTCTCAACCTGATTCAAGTCGAGTCATACCTTCTGTCTGGAAACGTTTGCAAATAACAAAATACAGTTCTTTGTTTGTTTTATCGCTGCAGTGCATTGTTTTTTCTCATACACCATCGCGGTTACAATGTATTTCTTATTCCCATTATAAGTTCTACGTGTGTCTTTGATTTATTTTTCGTTTCACAGGAAGTTGACGATTTTTTTTTTTGATTTTTTACACTGTTGCTTCCACCGCTATAGCATACACTTCTTGTCACTTCTGAGTCGACCATCTGGCAATGCATGGAAATCCTGCAAATATCTATTTATCAAAAACGTGTAAACAACTTAACATATCTAAAAACAAGCTTCTCCTCTATCTCAAATAATGGGAAAACGAACCCCTTTGCTCATGGAAAAGCAACCATTGTTTTATGAATTAATATTGGAATAAAAACAGTTTCTTCACTGTGTAATGTCATTTTCAATAGCGAAAATCAATTATAACCAAAGAAATAAAAGTAAAAAGTAAAACGGCAATAATAATAGTTTCTAACATTTTAATATTAATTGATGCTTACATGATGATGATGATGATGATGATGATGATGATGATGATGACGACGATGAAGACGACGACGACGATGATGATGATGATGATACTGATGACGATGACGATGATGATAATGATTACAATAATAAATTTTTCAGCACTATTATTATTTTGAGAATAATGGTGATGCTGATTGTCATCAGTGTCATAATGTTGTTTATATACAGACCATGTCTATACTGTTACCGTGTATACCCTCCTCCTCCTCCTCCTCGTCGTCGTTGTCGTCGTCGTCGTCGTCGTCGTCGTCGTCGTCGTCGTCGTCATCATCATCATCATCATCATCATCAGCAGCAGCAGCAGCAGAATCAGAATCTGAATCATTCCTATCAACGTTATCCGTAGCTGCACTTGTTGATTTTTGTAGTTTATTATTAATATTGCAATTAATTTCCTTATTTAAATGAATAAACTATTATTTTTAATAGTATTATTCGTATTAGTATTACAGTCATCATCCTCATCATCATCATCATCATCGTCGTCATGATGATCATCATCATGGTCATCAGCTATATCACCGCCCTCCGCCACCCCATCAGTATCAACATCTTCATCTTCATCACCAACACGACGAGCACCACCGCAGTCATTATCATCGCCCCCCCCTCTTCGTCATCAACGTCATCGTCATGATCATTATCATTTACTTCACGATCATTATGATCCTCCTCCTCCTGATCATCATTATCATGATCATCTTGATCATCATCACCCCCTCCTCCTCCTCCTCCTCCTCCTCATCATCATCATCATCATCATCATTATCATCACCATCCTCCTCCTCCTCCTCATCATCATCATCATTATCATCACCATCCTCCTCCTCCTCATCATCATCACCATCATCATCATCATCATCATCATCATCATCATCATCACCACCATCATCATCATCATCATCATCATCATCATCATCATCATCAGCATGACCGCAGGCACTTGGCTGAAACACATAAATAAATAAATAAATCATTATTATTATTATTATTATTATTATTATTATTATTATTATTATTATTATTATTATTGTTGTTATTATTTATCTCTATCGCTGTCATTTCCACTCAGATATTTCCTATTCACGCTTCATATACCGATATGTTTGGCAAGTTGTTGTTATTCTCATGTTTTAAAATTTTACTTCAAATCAACTCTCTCTCTCTCTCTCTCTCTCTCTCTCTCTC
>NC_068987.1:68589819-68590682 GCF_001194135.2 Octopus bimaculoides | reverse complement strand
CACACAGAAACTCCAGGCTCGCTTTCAATTTCATTTTTATCCAATCTCTTGCTTGACACATTCATACACTCACCGATTCTCTCTCTATAAATATATATACATACATACATACATATATATATATATATAGATATATATACATATCTAACTATCTATTTATCCATCTCTCTATGAATGCTTATCTATCTCCATATCTCAGTATGTGTCATTTATTCGCTCTCTCAGTTTCAGTATGTGTCGTTTATTCTCTCTCATCCCTCGTACCTTCTTGTTCTGATTCTGTTTTTACTTTGTTCGTCTGCTCTGTCATTACTTTTTTATTTCCACCCTTATTTATGTGTATTCGTGTATATGTGAGTTTCTATGTGTGCATGTAGGTATACATGTGTATTTACGCGTGGTATTCACGCACATATATGTATATGTGTGTGCGTGTGTATGTGTGTGTGTGTGTGTGTGTGTGTGTGTGTGTACATATATCTTCTGTGTGATACACACACGCACGCATACACACACACACACACACACACACACACATACATGCAATCCTATTAAGTACTCTATTTTTGCAGAATTTATTTTAGTGTGTGCATGTGTGTATCTGTTTGCGAGCGTATGTATATATCTATATCTATCTATCTATATGTATATGTATAGATATGTGCAAACATACATATAAACGCAAATGTATGTATATATAAAAATACATATCTTTTATATACATATGTATGTATGCATATATATACCAATATATTTTTCTTTGCCCTGTCTTCTGTGCATCTTACCTCTCTCCTTTTCCATCCCTCTGCCTTCTCTCTCTCTCTCTCTCTCTCTCTCTCTCTCTCTCTCTCTCTCTCTCTCTC
>NC_068987.1:68585183-68587142 GCF_001194135.2 Octopus bimaculoides | reverse complement strand
ATATATATATCAAAAAATATATATCAACCTTGAATATATATATATATATATATATATATGAATATTCAATGATTATTGTGCATATACATGCCGAAAACATGCGTATACACGTATACATGTATATCGTTCTCCGTGTGTCTTTGTTGCGTGATTTTTTTGTAATTGAGTCCAGGATCTTTTTATCCTTCATATATTATACCCTATGAATCTCGAAATGAATGTGAGTGTGTGTGTGTATATAAATATACATACATATATGTATATGTGATTGTGTATGTGTGTGTGTGCGTGTAGAAAGAGATACTTATATACATATACTTACATGGTTATATTTTTTGTGTGAGTTCATAATTGTGTTTTTGTCATATTCAAAGGAAACAATAACAAAGTTTTCGCTCAGTAAGCCTTAAGGCTTCCTGCACTGTACTTCACTGTACTGAGAAGTCCCAACGCACTTCTAATATTAAGCTGTATCAATCACTTTTAGACTCTTCTTTTCTTTCTCCTTACCACAAAATAAATGAGGCTTGTGTTGAAATTGGTATGACATACACCCGGCTGCCTATGAAGGGTTTATTTGTTTTTATCGTATGTAGTTGTTTCTACTTGTTGCACACTCATTTCCGCCCATGTGATCAGATCTTTTCCCAAAACACACACACACACACACACACACACACACACACACACACACACACACACACACACACACACACACACACACACACACACACTCGCACACACACACACGAATTATAGGAGAAGATGATGGTTTCTTATCCACATCATTCTCTCCTTTAAATACCTTAATGTAACTTGATGTGCTTGCCTACCATTAAGTTAATAACAGTTAAACCGTTTCGCAGTCTTGATATCAAGCTATTGTAAATAATATTTCGACAATTTCGTATTTGTCTTCGGTCAATCTTGTCGAACTGCAGTATAAAATTATAGAATTGTTTATATATTTAATGGAATATCTGTGATCCTGCAAGAAAATCACGCTCGTCTTTCTTAAAATAGCAACAAAATCTCCTTTACATGGCACCCTACAAAGTTAAAAAACGGAAGGATGCATTGTGTAATGTAGTTTTCGAAATACGAACTGATGGGTGGTTGTGGTTTAAATTGGAATATTTTTATATATAACTTTGTTCAGCCAAGGATTATTTGAGGTAAAAATAACAACAGCGATAGAGATAAGAACTCTTACAACAACTTTGCTCAGTCTATCAGTCTACGCCCAGCAGACTTAAATCACCTACAATCTTTAACCAGTCGTATGCACTCATGAGGTCCACCTCACTTGTTTCAAATCTCAATGAGATGGTAACGGGATGGAAGAGCCACATATCTGATACAAGTTTTTTTAAAACTCAGTTATATTTCATTTATGTGATTCAGTAATATGGTTATTTAATATGCAGAACGCTCTCCTTAGCTGTTTTCTCTCAGCTACATTTGTTGATATTTTTACCCAGCATTAATTACTATATACTCTCTATTTTGCCATATACTGATCACTCTTACTCTCTTGCCAACTGAGTAGAATACGATTCGCTAAGGAGGTTAAACAAATCTCAAACATGACCGTTGCTTTCACACATTTGACTCTAATGTTAAAATCCACTTCAATCTGCATTGCCTTATCCCAAAATATCGATTGACAAACCTGATTGGAGTTCGGTACTTTTTGAACAAGCTATACTGCACGCACGTGACCCTACCATATTTGTACATTTCATAAATACGCTTATTTTACTCTTACATGATTTCCTTTGATGTAGCAATTTGTGTGTATGTGTATGTGTATATGTGAGTGTGTGTGTGTGTGTATCCGTACCTGAGTTTTTTATGGATTTTTTATGCATTTATTGATGCGTAATGTGAGTATATATGTGGAGATAAGTCGATACATATATATATATATATATACATACATGCATATATGCATATATA
>NC_068987.1:68581443-68584577 GCF_001194135.2 Octopus bimaculoides | reverse complement strand
ATATATATATATATATATATATAACTTATTTATCTTGTATAAATATCCTCTGCGATCATAGGCCTTGTTTCTTTAATTTAGCGATGGATGTAGCCAGTTAACTCAGTCCCAGTACTTGATATCAACGCCGAGTGTCTGAAAGACAAAGTTAACCTTGATACGATTTGAACTTCAGAACGATACGGTTAATCAATCTCCATTTCACATAGAAATAAATTTCATAATCCACATGCAAGACCTGTAGAAATTCCACCTTTTTGAATTGTCTTCTTTCTCTTCTGATAGAGATCTTCACGACTTTTCTCAATTAAGTTAAAAACTTCGATTATTTCTTCGACTTTGTATCATAGTTAAGGTAACAATTGAACACAAGAACGTCACCAGAAGCAGAACAATAGTATCATAGAGATGGGCATAGCTTTAACAATTTAGCCCGTTGTGTAAAGGCGTAGTTTACAATACTGTTTAGTCTTGGTGCAGCCCTGATTGAGCACGCATATACAGTTGTCTGACGTTGCTCCAGTGTGGTCATGGTAGCGATACCAAACAACTATTCTATTTATTTAAAAATATTAAGGACTTGATAAATGTTTCGTTGTTTAGTCATTTATCACGTACGACAACCCAAGCAACCTAGTAGAAGTTCAAAGAAGCAGTGTCTCTATCGATTAGTATTTATCAATTACTTACGTCTGAAAGTACCATGAATACTGGGAGTGGCCGAAATATTAACCGACTGCTGTTATATGGGATGCACACTGGACAAGATTATTGTTTTAGATTTTACTTTCAACTATGAGTGTAATGTTTACTATTCATTATTTTATCAAATTTATAGGTTTTATTATTTTTTATTAGCTTTCTCCCATAACAGATGGTCAACGTTGTTGTTGTTGTTGTTGTTGTTGTTTATGTCGCCGTCAATTAGTTCTTCTTGATCTTGTTATTGCTGTTGTTGTAATTTTCAACTTTGTGTCTTTTATTGCTGTTGCTGTCGCTTTTGTTGCATCTGTTGCGTTCGCTGCTTCCCGTTGTTTATGCTTATGACACCATTGCTGGAAGGTCTCAAATATACTTACGAACTATAAATGACATTGTATCCAAGACAACACAACGCATCCGTCTAATGATAAATGACACACACACACACACACACACACACACACACACACACACACACACACACACACACACACACACATACACACACATCTAAACAAATAAACACGCACACATGTACGACTGTGCAAAGTAATTTATATATACGCATGCTTACACTCGCACGAAAAACACAGACGAACGTGAATACGCACAAATTACTTACAAACGCACACACAGAGACAAACACACGCATACATACATACACATGTACAAACGTGGAGACAAGTCAACACACACTTGCACACAGTTGCACACAGTTGCACACAGTTGCACAAACACAAAACAAAGACGGAGAAAAGCTCACACATACATGCAAATGTACAAACGTGAAGTCAACTCAACACACACAAAACACGAAGGCGCACACATATATGCATACATAAAATTTCCACCATTTAATCGTTGAAGCAACAAAACAGATATAAGACCGACAACCAGTACAATGAACACAAGATAATGACTAAAGAAAATACCAAAACGTTAACTAGTTCTCTTTCTCTCCTCTTTCACCTGTCCTTCCTTCAATATATATATCCTTCCTCAACTATCCTACACTAAAGCTTTTTGCAATTTTCAGCTTCCCCCCCCCCTCTCTCTCTGTTCGTTTCGCGCTTGCGTATATGTGAGTAGACTGGACTGCATTGTCGTGTTTGTGTATTTCTAATGGTGTAGTGACAATCAAGTGTCGGTGCAAATCGGTAGGGACCAAACGTGAATCACTATTTATATTAGAAAGCATCGGTTCTATTTTGGATCGGTAAAACGTGAAGCAGGTAAAGCTATAAAAAATCCTCTCTACTAAAGGTGCAAGGCGTGAAATTTTGCGGGAGAGGATTAGTGCATTACATCGACCTCAGTACATAATTAGTACTTAATTTATCGTCCTTGAAAGGATGGAAGGCAACGTCAACCTCGGCGTCAGAATGTAGCGACAGACGAAATACCACTAAGCATTTTTCCTGCCGTGCTAACGATTCAGCCAGCTTGCCACTCTAATAAAACTATAAGTAATAAAGTGTAAACATAGAGTTATAAAACCCATCGGATACAAAGTCTATTCGTAAGACTCCAACCCTCATCATCCGTAGATATGACAAACGTTCTACCACTGGGCCAAAGCTAACCTTCGAATATTACTCTACATTTTAAAAAAACTTTATTTTTACCGGCGATAATTGTATGTGGTTGACCTCAATAAATTTAGAAATTTCGAGAGAACGCGAAATAATTTAGAACGGTGAAACTCCAAATCGAAAGAAATATTCAATACGGTTGAGCGCAGCGTTTATTATGCTATGATTCTAAGTTTACTAAGAAAATGCAAGCTGTGCAGTAAAGGTGCATCTAGATTCTGGAAATTTAAGAGCAGGTTTGCATTTCTAAGGATAAAGGATCCCGGAAGTTGAAACAACTTAATAAAAAGTGGCTTAGTGGTTAGGGGCATTTGGTTGACGATCGTAAGGTCGTGAGTTCAATTCCCGGCGACGCGTTGTGTCCTTGAGCAAGACACTTTATTTCACGTTGCTCCAGTCCACTCAGCTGGCAAAAAGGAGTAGTACCTGTAATATGAAGAGCCAGCCTTGTCACATTCTGTGTCACTCTGAATCTCCCAGTGAACTACGTTAAGAGTACACGTGTCTGTGGAGTATTCAGCCACATGCACGTTAATTTCACGAGCAAGCTATTCCGTTGATAGTACTAGCTGGGACCCTCGTGGTCGTAACCGACGGAGTACTACTTTTATATATATATATATATATATATACACACACACTACAAATATAATTGTGTGTGCATTCGTATACACAAACATTTATGCGTCTGTACGCCTACAAAAGAATATATATGTGCGTGTGTGCATGTATGTAAATTTATGTCTCTGCATATATGTGTATATTAAAAAAGATATATATGTATGTATGTATGTATATGTATATATGTGTATATATATATATATATATATATATATATAT
>NC_068987.1:68577871-68580666 GCF_001194135.2 Octopus bimaculoides | reverse complement strand
TATATATACACATATATATGTATATATATATATGTAACTATTCTGAGGTGTACCATGTGTACGCACGCGCAATTCTGTTCGCACAAAGCTTCACATATATAATTACAGTAGATTCATTTAAACGTAGAGAACAATCACGCATATGGCATGCATACACGAACATCTGAGAGATAATTATACATGAACTTGTATCTGTGTGCTTAAATGTGCTTGCGCACAGAATAATATGTACGAACGCACAAACACACACAAACACACACATTCATATACACATACACAAGTGCGTAATATATACATGGTGCATGTCTTCATTCTTTGAATTAGTATCACATTATGGTTTATATATAGTTACACACACACATGTATGTATGTATGTCTGTCTGTCTGTCTGTATGTATGTATGTATGTATGTATGTATGTGTGTATGTGTGTGTGTGTGTTTGTGTGTGTTTGTGTGTGTTTATGCATATCTACAGCAGGGAAATGTTCCTGGCTATGGGGAAAAGAAAATACGGGAGAATCGGTTCTTTACGATTTTATTCAACATATTCTCCTCTCAGTTCCACACTTATTGCAGCTGTCCTTCAGTTTTTCTAAGCCTTGTAAAAGAACTCGGTAGTCTCAGCTTCCAACTAGGCCTTTCGCGATGCCCTTAAAGCCAGGAATTTTCAGCACAGCCTCACATATACATGATATGTATATATGATAATATGTAGCGTGTTCTGATCAAGTCTTGTTGAACTAAGCATCTGGTCCACCTTCGGTTTTCTATAAAGTTAAGTGTCTCAGCTATCTTCGTTCATGACCTGTCCATGCTCAAATGTAGTGACGTCATATCTTGCAGCTCTGTAGAATTGATAAATTTCTCGATGGATACTACCGATCACTCTCACATATGTTTAATTTCGACGACGTTTCCACCACTACAATCGCCACCATCACCACCACAAACATCACCGACATCTTTGTCGTCATCTTCATAATCATCATTTTCATCACCGCCGTTTTGATCATCTACCACTACCCTTAGGGACCGTTCTTGGTAATGAAAAC
Organism: Octopus bimaculoides; assembly: GCF_001194135.2. NCBI lineage: Eukaryota > Metazoa > Mollusca > Cephalopoda > Octopoda > Octopodidae > Octopus > Octopus bimaculoides. The sequence goes on along the minus strand of NC_068987.1, from coordinate 68,579,613 downwards.
TAACGCTCATTACCACATCGATTATATGTAGCGTGCTCTGGTTGTTATAAAATATGTTGCTTTTTGTATCATTGTCATGTATAATATGCATTATATATGTATGTGGAGGCGCAATGGCCCAGTGGTTAGGGCAGCGGATTCCCAAAGCGGGCGTTGTGAGTGCTTATTGAGCGAAAACACCTAAAGCTCGACGCGGCCCCGGCAGGGGGTAGTGGCGAACCCTTCTGTACTCTTTCATCACAACTTTCTATCACTGTTGTACCTGTATTACGAAGGGCCAGCTTTGTCACACTCTGTCACGATGAATCTCCCTGAGAACTACGTGCACGTTTTCTGTGGAGTGCTCAGCCGCTTACACGTTAATTTCACGAGCAGACTGTTCCGTTGATCGGATCAACTGGAGCCCTCGTAGTCGTGACCGACAGAGTGCCACGACGATATGTATATATGTATATATATATATATATATATATATATATATATATATATATATATATATATATATATATATACATGGTATTAATAACCCTCAATCGGACACAGCCTTTGATGAGACTAACAGAAGACCACTAACTTACTTCGGTCTGAGTTGAACAAGAATTGATCAGAACCTGCTACATACGTGCATATATGTATGTAGCACACACAAACACACACGAACACATGCATGCACACACACACACGCACACATACACACACATGCACACACGCACACAAAATTGTCATTAATTGGCGATGATTCTCATCATGGACATTGCTGCTCACATCACCGTCTTCATTACCCTCACGTTCATTATCATCCTCATCACCACCACAACCACCACCACCACCACCACAACCATCATCATCATCATCATCATCATCATCATCATCATCAAGATCATCATCATCATCATCGGCATTACAATCCTCATCAACATCCCTTTCATCACATAAGTTGTAATCTTTTCGAACACAATCTCCTACTGATTTCCCCACTCTAAATTATATATATTCTACGAGATGAAATATGCTCACTCCTAGCCCCTTCTTTAAGTGCTAGCCAAAATTCTTCTTCTTAGAAAGTAAATGACTACTTTTATAGGGCATGTGTCATTTAGTTTTCTGTCAATGTGCTTTCCCCTATAGTGTTATGCATTGCAGTATGGGTGGATAATAATAAAAGAATTTCGACAAACTTTAACAACTTCTCGAAATTCTTAAGAGGTCTCCATAGAGTTCAATGTTTTCAACGAAGAATCGAAACCGTTTCTCAAAATCTATGCAAGGTGGACTCTGCTTAAACTTCATCTGTATTTCACTATTAATCTGTTTTGTTCGTCTGTCTTTACGTTCTGAGTTTGCCTTTCGTCCTTTTCGGGATCAATTAATTAAGTAACAGTTGCGCACGGGGGGGGGTCGATCTAATCGACTGCCCCCCTTCGCCCAAAAATACCGTGCATTGTACGTAGAGTAGAAAAGATTATTAATCTGTCTTGTGTTTACACACAACAAATATCTACGTACTTGCCGATTTATAACTGACAATGTATCTGTTTATATTTGTCTGTCTGCCCTTTTCTCTTTCTTCACACACACACACACACACACACACACACACACACAAACAAACCACACACACACACACACACACCGTCTAGTATATTTTGCGCCTGGGTGTGCATGTGTGTGTCTGTGTTCCTCGGATTCTATGTGTTTGCTTATTATCTATCAATTTATCGGTTTATAAACATATATATATA
>NC_068987.1:68575784-68576832 GCF_001194135.2 Octopus bimaculoides | reverse complement strand
AGAGAGAGAGAGAGAGAGAGAGAGAGAGAGAGAGAGAGAGATAGAGAGAGAAATAGATACCTATCTATGTGAGTGCATGTGCATACGCGCGCGCGTGACATGTGTTTTCGTATGTTTGTGCGTATGTGTGCACGCGTTTGTGTATTTCCTGTGGGTTTTTCAAAACAATTCTAATATGTTTGATGGGTCTGTATTTGATCTCTCTAACTGGTATTCTGTACATACATACATGCACACACACATACATACAGTCATTCATACATACATACATACATACATACATACATACATGCATTCAAGTTCAGGGTTATACCTGTAATTATTGGAGCACTGGCATATGCAACGTACTACCTAAATATCAACCTTGAGATATTAGGCTTCTTAAAAACCAGAAAGGAGGAAGCTGATTCGAAGATTACAGATCAAAGCCATCACTGGAACTATAAAAATTTGTAAAACTTTCCAGAAGTTTATCATTTAAGTATACATCAGCATGTCTAGGCATGCAACTATATATATGAGAATACACACATAAGACAAAACACACAAATTTACACATATACATACATATATACTTACACACATAGAAAAATACCCTGCTTATGTTATTGAAGTTCCAATGAAGGAGCCTTGGATCTAGGTTAGAAACCGTCTCTTTCTCTATTGGCAAGAAATCTAGAAATAAACTGAATAATGACATACATATTTACATATATGCGTTTGTTTGATAATAAAACTATTAGATAACAATAAACGTGACTCGTACAATGAAGGTTCATAAGAATCTAAGACTTTCCCATAAATATGCATGTACAAATCTCATATATACATAGACATAAAACACCTACTTAGACTTAATTTAAATAAAATACTCTCCTTCAGTTCTATTTTGTGATATGCATCTTGTAATTTGTTCATAAGGTAAATACTTAGTATTCATAAAGGAGAGGACATGCACGCCTACATTCTTTATGCCTTTTTGAAGACGAGAGCATTCACACACACACACACACACACACACACACACACACACACACAGACACACACA
>NC_068987.1:68572589-68575668 GCF_001194135.2 Octopus bimaculoides | reverse complement strand
ACACACACACACACACACACACACACACACACACATATATATATATATATATATATATATATATATATTCAGCCATTCACAGGTTCGCCAAAAGATTAATTTCCATTTCGAGCCATCGAGATTAAACAATCGAATGTTGATTGGTACTTAGTCAAATGTCCACTATTGTCCTAAAGATAGAAATGATATTATATAACATTCATACGGTCCGCACGAGTACATAAAGGAAACGATTTGTCTAGTATCTGGAATTAAAACTAATCTGAGGATTCAAATAACATATTTCACTGTATCACATAATTCGTTTTGATTACATATGAAGAGGGGTTAATTTTGAGCTTCGGGTATTCCCCAAGTGCACTTACATTAGTGATGTAAATGAAATATAACAGCTTCAAATGAGAATAGAACCTGCATCGCAGCTTCTTGCAGTGAATTTACCTCCTGCTTTGAAGTACTCACCGCACTCATCAAATGAATATTGAATGTTATTTGTATCAGCGAATGAAAACGTTTCAGCATAAAAGAGGTTCCTTTCTGTAATTATTATCTACGAATTAACTGCAACTATTAATTTTCTTCCATCCATTATGCTTCATACTGTCAATGGCTAATAATGATGAAACGGTGTGATACATGTTGAAATATTCTCAATGATAACAAATCTTGTTCGGTTGGGGTGGATAAAAGTGGATGGTAATCAAATATTACGATATATAATAATGGTGTATATCGTCTCCACTCTTAAGATATATTAGGTATGGGATTAATATAGAAATAGCGTCTGCCGACGAAAATCAATTTGAATTAATGATAAAGTATAATAGTGAAAATGTTGGTTTATTATGCTACACACATAAGTGTGGGAAATTGAAGTCATGGGGTTCATGATTTTCTCAAGGACATTTTTGTTTCGAATGAAGTTCAGCGTCTTCCGTTGGGCATAGAAATCTTCACGTCAGATATTTATATCTTGCACGATGATTTAAATATCGCTTTAGTTAACAGGAAAACACCTTTTCTTTTTGAGCAATGCAGTATAGTCAATTGTTGAGGCATAATAAGAGAAGAGCAGTGCCAATGACAAGAAGTTACCTTCACACATGTCATCTGATCTGAACGCCTGCAGCCGAATGGCTTCCAGTAAAACCACTAGAAGGTGAGATGGTGGTCTCAACTTTGACGACGTTTTCTCCAACGGAGTTTTATATAGTTTATATCTGCTACATTCTATTCACAAGACTTTGGGTGATCTAGGTTATTGTAGAAGGCAATTGCCGAAGGTGCCATGCAGATGACCGAACCTAAAACTATGTAACTGCAAAGCAAATTTTTAACGCCATAGCTATTATCAACTGAACTGACTTCAGCATATCAAGGGTACTTATTTTCTCAGTGAAAATTTCGTCTATGTCTTGGCTTCAGCTCAGCAGACTAAGTAAAGAAATATAATTCTGTAAGCTATTTTATATTCTTTTCCTACCGTTTCTGCCAATTCAAAGCCTTTGTTTGTGCAACTAATAAAGAGTTATAATGACACTTTTTGGCATTACTATGAGATAATAAACACAGAGCAGTAGATGCCGCCAATACCACTTCTTTAACCCCCCCCCCTCATCATCATGTCTTTTTATATTTGTCTTAAAGCATTGGAGTTTTGTCAATATGTAATAACCCATGTTTTCCCTTGATTAATCGTTTGTTTCGCCATCAGAAGATAATCGTCGTAACACTGGCAGGCGTAGCATATTCATTAGGTTACGGGAAATTTTGTGCCCCAGACAGATAAGTAACTGAATACTGATCTAGTTCTTTGGTGCATTTATTCCCTCTGGTATTTAATGAGAGAGAGAGAGAGAGAGAGAGAGAGAGAGAGAGAGAGAGAGAGAGAGAGAGAGAGAGAGAGAGAGAGAGAGAGAGAGAGAGAGAGAGAGATGTGTGAAGATATAACATGTCATCTGTTATGGAGATAGTTTAATGTGTAAGACAAGGCTTTCTGAGCTGTAATCAGTATTGTAGACATCCTAAATGCAATAATAACAAGGCTTGAATTCTGTCGCAAGGGCTTTTCTATTTTGAACAGTAAAAAGCTCGATCCATTTTATCAGTCTAGAAATTTTATGATGTGTACGGGTACAATACTTTCATCCTGAATAAACCACAGTAAAGTTATCTTTACCAGTGACATAAGGCGATGTTAGTATAGAAACAGTTATCACATCTGCTAATAGGTTAACACCGGTCCAACTGACGAATATTGTAGTGAGCGGTCCGTCTAAATTAATAGGTTTGATTACTTGATCACCTGAAGGTGTGTGGTTTAGTGATTTGGGTATTGCATTCATGATCGCAAGATCGTGATTTCGATTCCTGGGCCGTGCTGATCTTGAGCCAAACACTTCATTTCACATTGAGCTGCGATCACTTCGACATTTGATATGCGTCACGCCGTGTACCTATGCGGGTAATGGAGTTACCATAGAGGGAGTGAGCTAATGTACAGCAGAAACATTTAATCACAGAAAACAAATTATCTGCATAGGTTGTTCAGCAAGAAAAATAGCAAAACCCTCATTCGTCGTTTATGATAGAAGAGTCAACCACCGTCACCACCTGATGATCAATAACTATGATCCGAGAGGTTCAAGCAGTCGAACTATGAATTAAGATTTATACTGTGATTTAACTTGCTTAAAACAGCTAAATATTCCCTTCATACTTCTAATTACTGAAATATTTTCATTCATTGATCAAAATAGGATTTATCAGTCATTTGATGAGTATGCAATGTAGTCTTTGATATGCTCCGTTTGAAATAAGCAAACACCAGATTGGTTATGATTCATATCTACTTGATTAAAGCTGACCTGGGAATACCCCCCCCCCAAAAAAAAAAGACAAACGAAAGGTTCGAGCCTTTGGCTCTATCATACTAGTGCTTGGAACAGTTATATTCAATTATGTTTGTTATGCTCCTAGTCGTATCCAGAGTAATTCAAATTCACGTGGAGCAATTGAAAGAATCTTTTCTGACGATCGACGCTCAACACAGTGAATATATGAAACGTATTATGAAATC
>NC_068987.1:68568859-68571359 GCF_001194135.2 Octopus bimaculoides | reverse complement strand
ACAACAGCAACGACGACGACGACGACGATGACAACAACAACTACTACTACTACTACAACTACTACTACTACTACAACTACTACCACCACCACCACCACCACCACCACCACCACCACCACCACTACTACTACTACTACTACTACTACTACATCAGCCATGATCAAATGTACTTATGGCAGTTTAGTAGGCGTTAGTTATCGTTTTAGTTTCAGTTTAACTTAGATTCGGCAGACATGATCAAGAACCTTTCAGTGGAGACCATTTTGTTTCTTCAGAGTTTTCTAGAATGATATTGTCCATGCCTGCACGTCTAATTTTCAATACACTAGCATGTCATTCAAGAGGCATTATACTGCTATTTCTAGCAAATTATGCAATAACGTTGTGGCTTCCTCGGCTTGTTATTGCACGGTCGAACGATTCAAACTTACCCAACGACACTTTGATCCGAGTATGCTGGCATTCTATATGTGACTGAAAATCCCGTCTGTTGTGTTATTCTGAGAATGACATTATTTTCCTTGGGCTGTTATTGACTGATTAGGCATTCCTTTTTTCCTGAGGAACGGTGATGTCTATCTTGTGGGGAGATGCGCTTGTTGGTATTGCTTCTATTATCTTAGGTTTTCCTTAGTCTTACGCCCTGCTAGCTAAAATAGGTTAGTGAATATGAAATAAATGTTAATTTCTTAATTGTGATCATTTTTATAATCATATTAGTAAACCTATTTGTTTTTCCATATAAACAAAGATAGATATATGTATATTACATTACCCTTGTATGAATTTTTGCAGAAAGTAGATTAAAATTTCCGACTATAAACCTAATATTCTATATATCGCATTTTAGATATATTTCCACTTTTGTGCCTTACTCCACCTATACGTCTAATTATTAATAAAGACCTGCACACATAATAATACCAGAAAATGACTGTATGACTGTACGAATGTTAAGCAGTGTAGAATAAAACATCCATGTTTTATTTTTATTTCTTTTGTCAGCTTCCGTTCACGAAAATGCATCAGGTCACAAAAGCATCATACACAAACGTTTGCATGCCTGTTTATATATTATTACAGTCGTCTGACATAAGATATTGTATTTAGAGAACTGTACTTGTTATTTATTAATGATGACGAAACATTATATAATCACTTTATTTCACTAGATACGAAGCGACTCTTTGACAGAGATATATAATTAAGAAATTGGCATTAGTATACTACTGGGGACTACTTTTATTTTGCAAGGAAGGATAAAATGCATAGAGGATGATGTTGATTGAATTTATCCAAATAAATAAATAAATAAATAAATAAATAAATAAATAAAACAGAAAAAAGAATTTTGTTGCAGATGAAGAGAAAATTATACTGGCAAACTATCGTTTCTAATATAGAACATAAACTGGATGAGGAAATGTAAGGTTGTGTCGCTATTTCGTTCCCAAAATATATAACGTAACGAGAGAATCACAAAAACAAGTTCAATTCGGTAGAACGTTTCTCCAACAAAATTTTCCATTTTCGAATATCGTTAAAATTAAGTATGAATCATTGAAAGTAGCAGAATCTCTGATTTTGCTTACAAATATCAATTAAGCACACTGAAATTAAACCTTAAACTTACTTAATATGATCTAAATTAAATCTCATATTGGCGTTTCTTAATCTTTAATTATTGATTCGTCAGTTGCCACCGCAGATCCGTCTATAATTGCCTCCCTCCCCATCGCCATATTTGACCTGTTCCTTTTATAAATCTCTGCGCTATTTTGACAGCTCAATACTACTACTACTACTACTGCTGCTGCTGCTGCTGCTGCTGCTGCTGCTATAGTTGCTGAGTTATTTCACTACTTATACTGCTGTTCTTGTTACTGTTGCTCTTACTGCTATTCCTGCAACTACAACTATCAATTACGATTTGCATAAAATTAAAAAAGTGAGCTAAAGGAAGAATAGGTAGAAATTAAGTCAAACTTTCTTGAAGTTACCTCCCTTAAGATTTGCTTGCAATTTACCTCTTGCCTTTTGTATTCTTCCTCCAACTACGAGTCAAAATGCTTGTCTGGAAAAAAAAAGCAACCAAATCACTATTAGAAGATTCTTAATATATCAAACCTGGCGATAATAGACAGAATAGCCGTAACGGCAATGCGTTCGACCATAGACATATTAAATGGAAGCTGGCCTAGGCTTAAACAGTAATGGTTAAACAGTAACTACTACTTTCACTAGTACAACTGGTATTGGCTATTTCGAGAGATTAGCTTTGTGATTTGGCGTAGTTCAATGAACAAGTCCTCTATATGACATTGCATTATAGATCCATGTAAAGTCACGGTTTGGGTTGCGATACAGCGGCGCACGACTATTTGTTCGTGTTGTGTACTTCGTGATAGATTAATGCCGTGTGAGTAGAAATTTGTTACCGACAACGACATTAAAGTCGATCATATATATATATATATATATATATATATATATATATATA
>NC_068987.1:68567087-68568266 GCF_001194135.2 Octopus bimaculoides | reverse complement strand
TATATATATATAAAATGTGTATTTATATGTAAATATACATATACATAATGTGTATATATATATATATATATGTAAATATATATACACATATATATAATGTCTATATATATCACAACGTATCTAAATTAATCGTAAGACATATGTGTGTGTATATACGCGCGTGCACGCACACACACACACACACACACACACACACACACACATACACACACATTCAAAACTAAGATATGTGTGCATGTGTGTATGCATTTGTGCAATTATGTGTGCATATGTGTAGTGAAATATTTTTGGTCAGGTATTCTATTCCTCGCAAGACGGTTATTTGTCTCGTTGATTCTGTTAATTTGCATATGTGCACACTTCCTCTCTTCTTTCCTGCTCCATTATGTGTGCCATGTGCATCACTGTAACCAATCATCGGTCAGCTATAGGTCGATGCTTCACATCCGACCACAAAACATTGATAATTGGTGCCTCGTTGATATTGAATTCAATTTACGAATTCCGATTGCGCATCACAGCCTCATATATTCGGCCGGATAGCTAACTTTTTGAGGCGTAAATGCTTATAGCCGTTTCTGCTTGCTTGCCAAAAGACTACAGCTTAATGGTGATGCTGTACAAAGGACGGTCATATAGTCCGTATCCACTCATTGTCTCTGCACTGTTTCTAAACAAAGATGTGTTTGTTTTATATTTCACCGACTCAACCTATGCTGATAATTGCCGTTGCTTAACTCCAGGTCACGCCTAATTTATTAGACTTATGATAAGAGAAATTCCAGAGAGGACAGTCTGTTTTCTTGACGGGAAACAACGCCGTCTAGTATACCTTTACTTTTTCTTACAAAGTTTTCAAGTAGTTTTGGCTGCTATTTCTAGAGTATCTATTGACACTATAAACAAGTCATGGGAATAATGTATCCTGCAGATCGTTGACGATAAGCTATGTGTCTTGTAGACTATTTCCCAAAAGAGAACGACCATCCCTGCTATAGACAGTCCTCATTCCATAGAAATGTTGATATCTGACAGGTGAGGTTGCAATGACAACCATATTCTTTTTTATTACTACATAAAAAAAAGAAAAGAAAAAATATCAGGAAATACCAACTCGTGTGTGTGTGTATGTGTGTGTGTGTGCGTGTGTGTGTGTGTGTGTGTGTGTGTGTGTGTGTG
>NC_068987.1:68565024-68565968 GCF_001194135.2 Octopus bimaculoides | reverse complement strand
CACACACCCACACACACATTTGTGTTCAGTGGTAGAACGTCTGTCTTGCTTGCAGAAAATATGGGTTCGAATCTCACGAGTAGTTTTTAACCATTTTTTTAAATAAAGGGTTTGAACCCTATATTTACACGGTACTATTTATAGCTTTATCTGATTCCAGTTTCACGGTTCCAAAAATTAAAAAAATGGAATTCTGAGATACTGGTTAATCGAAACCAGCCGTGATCCATTTTGTCGTTCAAACATTCATTCATTCATTCATTCATTCATTCGTTCGTTCGTTCATTAGGCCACTCTTTCATTCGTTCATTCCTTCGTTTTTTTCGTTCGTTCCTTTGTTGATGTATCTATATCCCTAAATAGTACCACAAGCAAATGCTTACATACACAAAGATGCACACACACAAACACACAGACACACACACACACACATACACACACAAGCACAAACACTCATATATTACCAAAGCGCACACGAACACGGATACACTCATAGACAAATAAATAAATAAATATATATACACACACACACACACACACACACACACACACACACACGCACAAAGCTACTCACACACGGATACACAGTTATAAACAAATACACACCCACAAACACACACACAAGCTCATACGCACAGTATAATTCAGGTAAGCGCATGCATAGACTCGCACGAAAAAACGCACATAGTCAGAAGCAAGTTAAACGCATACATACGCTTGCACTCGCACAAACGCAAAGAGTACAAAGACATACCATGAAGCAGCCTACATATAGGACAGCGTTCAAACACACCTCACTAGTTCTAGCTTGCATCTACTGCTATCGCATTAATAGACCAATGCCACGTGATTTTTCATCCTTTGACTATTTACCAACTTGCACACATTTTAGAAAAAAGACATACGCATAGCTCGCTCGCTTACACACATGCTCTTTCTATCTC
>NC_068987.1:68561476-68564856 GCF_001194135.2 Octopus bimaculoides | reverse complement strand
TATATATATATATATATATATATATATATATATATATATATATATATATGTATGTATATATATATAGATACTTAGATAGATAGATAGAGAGAGAGAGAAATATATATATACACACACACACACACATATATATACACATATACTCATGCATTAGATATTTAATTTAGATATACACAAACAAATGTGTGCATCTTAGAACGGGAATTTCCATATGACTCGATAACTCAGTAACCACACTAAAACGCTACACACACACACACACACACCCATCCCACCACACACATGTGCTGATATATTACAGTTAAGAGAGAGAGAGAAAGAGAGAGAGAGAGAGATAGAGAGAGAGAGATAGAGATACACACACATACATACATACATACATACATACATAAATGTAGGGAATTTTGTGTAACATGTGGCGTTGTTTCATCATATATATGTGTACGAAGTGTTATATTTTTCATCCCGATTTTACTGGTACCATTTTTACGGAGCTGTCCCCTCCTTGTCATACACTCACTACACGTACAGGAACGTGTCTCGTTGCCTGTTCTGATTCCATTCCAAGTTTTTGAGGTTGCCGAATCGATTTTACCATTTCCTTTGTTAGTTAAACTGTGTCCTATTTTTAAAGCATTTTTCCCTGGTGAAGAAGATAACGAAAGCAGGAAGTTCTGCAAGGCAGTGTTGGATGTGACGGTGGAGCGGGATGGAATGATGAATGAAGATGAGGTGGGGGGGGGGTTGTGTTGGAGGGTGAGTAGGAGCTAAGAGTTGTGGATTTGGTTCATGATGTTCGCTTATTAAGCTGTTGTTGGAACAATGACGATGATGATGATGATGATGATGATGATGAAGAGAGTTGATTTTGGTGGTGACGGTAATAGTAGTGATGTAGATGATGCTGGCAGTGGTGTTAGAGCTGCAAGTGAAGGAACAGGAGTGAAGGCAGAAGAGAATTAGTTGTAGTTATGGGTGTAGGTGTGGGTGTAATGAATGAACCAAAAACAGTAGTAGGAGTCAAAGATGACGTAGGAGACCAAAATATGAGGAACAATACTAAGATATCGACAACGACAACGACGATGAGGAAAAAGGTAGAAGAATTGGATTAAGAAGGAGTAGTTGGGTGAGGAGACATGAGAAGAATAAAACGTCATTTTTATGTAGACAGAAGGCCAACATTTTGTTAGGAGGGGTGAGATCTCCAAGAATGTTGCTGTGTAGGACAAAATAGATTTTAATATATACTACAGTGTATACTAAGTACCAACTCTTTACATTTGAGTTCGAACCCTTCCTAAATGTTGACTTTCGACCCCCAAGAGCTAATAAAACAAAGAATTCAGCATGTACTGGGGGTAATTTCCACTGTCTATAGTTCTCTGATACATATTTATGGCATCTTCTCTTGTATTTGTTGTAATCAGAAGGGTCTGTGTCGATTGAGTCATCTCTAGCGTATTACTGGTACTTACTGTATTAACTTAGCAAAACAGAGAATGAAGGGTTGGAGCTTTCGAATCAGAGCGAACAAAACTAGCGTGGATATATTTTAGATGATGATGATATCGTTTGTGATTTCTAAAAAGTGAGAGCAGAAAAGGTAAAAAAAAATATATATATATAAGAAAAAAAGAAACCGTAATCGCTTTATTTAAATTAACATGTTATTTAGGTCAATGTCAGTCATTATTGAATAGACCAACAATCTCATCGCATTACAGCCTTGACTACGCCATTTATTGTTGTTGAGACGTAATGAGACATTGGATTACAATAGCCAATGAATCTTTTTCTAAGACAGTTGCAGGGTGTGGTTTGATAGAATTTTGGCTGCTATAAGTCTCGTAGATTGAATGACATTAGTAGCAGATCAGTCGCTGATACAACATAATGAAACATGAGAAGAGAGCAAATAGGCTTCTGTGATGTTCATCCATTTTGTACAGACATTAGCAATAGAATGACATAACGAAGTCAAACGAAGTTTGCAGCAACTGATTCAAGCGGTGAAATGGAATGGTCCTCAGAATGCAAGTCAAAGTGCTTGCGGTAATTACTTTAATTACGCTGTTTAGACTATCTATGTTCTGGTTTCAACTTCTGCTAAAGTCACCTTTACTTTTCATCCTCTCGGAATAGGTAAAATAAAGTACCTGCTAGTTACTGAGACGATGTATAGTGTTGTAGATGTTTAGCCCAAAGTTATTCCTGACTAAGCAGAGCTATGATTAAAAACGTTTATACCATCGCCATCCTGTCCTTTCTTAATAGGTTGCTTATCTTAGGATTTACATTAATATTTATGTCCCTATTTTTCCATAAAGGTGACATTTGAGGGAGATTTAGCTGCTATTTCTAGAATAACTAATGACTCCACAGAACTTCCTTTGTTGACTCGAGGCTGTTGTTACATTCCTAAAATACGTCACAGTTACGAATCGAATTTATAACAGAAGACAAAGAACGAGGCTGAACGAAATGTAAAACGTATTAAGGTTAAAAATTAAGAGAGAGAAATATATGATTAAAAAGTAAAAATAGAAGTGTAAGCATGATGGGTGGGTAAGGGTTAAAGAAGAGATTAGAGCATCTCTCATTTTGGCTGAAGGTTTATTCTCTTGGTATTCGAGTTTAACATAATAGAGTCTCGTGTGGGCGTGAAATCGTGAAAAGTTTTTGTGATTTAATTAATTTCTAGAAGTTAGTCTTCTCTATCGATATGATGGGCGAACGCTTGACTAATTATAAAAGCTACTGTTTGTGTGTCTTTCATTCAAAGAGAGGAAGAGGGGGAGAGGGGCAGAAGGAGAGAGAGAGGTGGGGGAGAGGAGGAGAGATGAAGGGGGAATGAAGAGATATTTAGATAGTCTGTGTGTATGTGTATGTGCTTTTGTGAATGTATGTATATGTAAAATTTGCTCAAATTCTTTAAAACTTTACACCGTAATGTTAATCCGTTGTGTGTATATGTGTGTATGTGTGTGCCTGTGTGTGTGCCTGTGTGTTTGTTATGTATGTGTGACATGCTTAAACACATATCGAACACAAAATACTTCATCACAACAGTGTATTGAGTGTTTAAACCTCGACTATAGCATATACACCTATAAACACACACACACACACACACACACATACACACACACACACATACACACATGCGCGCGCATAGATATATTTATGCATGTATATGAATATATACATTTGAAGAAGAATGTTCTCTATGTGGCTTGTGTGTTTTCTCGTCTACGTTTTGTTTGCAATGTCCTGTACCCAGATATGCACCTATACATACAGGTGGATGTCGGTATGCACATACCTGTAGGTATATATGCATATACTCATTTACTATTTGTTTATATATATATATATAT
>NC_068987.1:68555054-68560467 GCF_001194135.2 Octopus bimaculoides | reverse complement strand
CCTAAAGCCCCACGAGGCTCCAGCAGGGGATGGCGGCGAACCCTGCTGTACTCTTTCACCACAACTTTCTCTCACTCTTACTTCCTGTTTCTGTTGTGCCTGTAATTCAAAGGGTCAGCCTTGTCACACTGTGTCACGCTGAATATCCCCGAGAACTACGTTAAGGGTACACGTGTCTGTGGAGTGCTCAGCCACTTGCACGTTAATTTCTCGAGCAGGCTGTTCCGTTGATCGGATTAACTGGAACCCTCGACGTCGTAAGCGACGGAGTGCCAACAAAAAATGCCAGACTCTATTTAGTTCTAATCTAAGCATGTGGTGATTACTTTTATACATTCATAATACGAAATAAAAACAATATCTATCTATCAATTAGTGTATGTATTTGTTTACATGTCTTTATCTATCTATCTATCTAAACATACATATATACATGCATACATGCATGCATACACACATACACACACACACACATATATGCATATGTATAAAAATGTACACAACGTATATGTGTATACTATGAAACCAGAAATTAATATGATGCAGATTATAAAAACAAAATTGGTATTGTTTTTTTTTTCAGATTTATAAGTTTACTTTAAAACTTTTTCGTAGATCTTGCCAAAATCTCACACCCTGTGAGCCAACAAACGTTGTCATTGCTTTATATCTTGACATAGAAATACAACCGACTAGATAAAAGAATATACAACTCTATCACAAAATGTATGTACACGAAATTATAATGTTTAGATAACATTAACGATTTTAAGTCAGAACGATAATATTCTGGAATCTCAATCAATAAGGTGCTATAGTAAAATTGACATAATATTAATATCGTGATTGTGTGAAGATGCAATGTTTTGATGTTCTAAATGTATGTATGTACGTATGCATGTATGTATGTAAGTTCTGTTTTTAATTATTCGAATTCTTTTTCTGAAGAAGGAGCTCGTTTCTAACAAACATACAATACTCCATGGCTGGAATGAATATAACAAAAACAATATCACATTTTAAACATGAGGAAAGTCTTGTATTATGTTTACTGTTCCATTTACAGATGATATTTGTAATGTGCGAGATACATCCTAGCTTATCCAGATTGTTACTTCGGCATTTGCTCACAAGATCAAGTGCGCCAATTATTATTGACATAAATGTGAATTTATAATATGGATATAGATGCTGGAGATTTTGACGCAGTTGTCCGTAGTTATCCTCTTTATCGTTGATTTTCAAAGAGATATTCACATCAGCAGGACAACACACGAAAAAGTGTGATGGAACATACTTTTTCTTGTCATTCGCAAACAAACAATATCCCACCTGTTATGTTTACGCTTGACAGATATTTTGATGGGAATGTTCCACAAGTGTTCCTTGTATTTATGTTTGTGTGCGTACTCAATAACAAGTGGATTCTCTATATTTATTCCACAACGGTCTTTTCTTCCGAATAGCATTGTATATTGCTTTTGCGACAATGTCGTGTCACATAGGGAAATATATTGAGCATTTCACATCCAGGTCTTCTTTGAGGTATGTTGATCCGGCAGTTTTAGAGTTGTATGAATGGTCAGGGGTCACCAGGAACGAAGAGTTTCCTGACGAGTTCGCTGTCGACGCGTAGGATATTGTTCTCTTCACTAAGTTAGTTTATTTATTTTTGCTGTCGTTGTTTAGCAAGCATTGTATGAGAGAAACTATTTTACATTCGGAAACCGTCTGCACTTATCTCAAACGTCTACCTCCTACGTCTTTGGTAAGAGCCTGTAGACGTCACTATCCCTGTTGACATTTTCAACAGATGTCAGGGTCTGGTAGGTTTTAACGTCTATGGAGTGGATTTCTATTACAGACCACTCAAGTATCCGAAATGTTGGAATCAGCACTGGTACTGCAAGTGCATTTTGGAACATTGTCTTGTTGTAAGAGGAGAGTTCCGATTCAAGTATTTTTCTAAGTCTGGCATAATATTCCCAGATCACTGTCTTTATTCACAGTACTTTCGTATGGTATGTTTTATTCACAGTACTTTCGTATGGTATATTTTCATTAATGCCTAGGTACTTGTAGCATTCTTTGTGTTGGGCAAGAGAGATAGTGTAACTATTGACGCACGGGTTTTTAGTCTGGAGATTACGTATTGATGGACATCTATCTATCTATCTATCTATCTATCTATCTATCTATCTGTCTATCTATCGCTTCCCCTCTCTCTCTCTCTCTCACTCACTCACACACACATACACACACACACACATACACACACACACACACACACACACACACACACACACACACAGCTGAAAATAGGCTGTAAGAAATAATACTAGTACATAATTAGTTAGTACAATAAATAGAATAACACAAAATTTAGTTATATATTACAGTAAAATCTACCTATAACAACAAATTCAAAGTAACATTTCCTTCGGTTATTGCCTAAGTTATTGCCAAGTCTCTATATTTTTAGTTTTAACCCAATCTTTATTTTTTGCATAAGGAATTTGCCTACCATATATACTATTCTACTTGCATAATACTTTAGCTATATTGGTAACTCTGGCTCTCATTTTTTACGTATTTTAGTGTCAATATTTTAACAAAATAACGGTGCCTTTTTTAAAAATTGTAATGTTACTTTGTAAATTAAGATCAAATAATTTTTAATATTTAAATTTTATCCTCAGCTGTAAAAATTTTCTTGTCCTGAACTTTTCCAAATGTAATAAGTTGTCCTGTAATTTTCCAGATTTATAATCTTAAGAATATTATTTCTCTTGCTCCCATTTTTCCATGTAATCCATGTTTTTTCCAGGTTATGCTATTATGCTAATTGATAATGTGTCAAATGTGTCAATTAGCGGTGTCGTAAAAAGTTTTTCCTTACCTCAATGACGCCGGTGACTCATATTAAAAGTTCCATTATACAAATATATTCATAAAAATATATACAACTATATTATCACCCTCAAATTTGAGAAACAAGCACTCATAACTTTTTTCTTTTAAAATTTCATTGCATGAAATTGATATCATAAAATTCCTATATCATTTAAGCTTAATTAAATTCCTATATCATTTAAGCTTAATTAAAATATAGTTTATTTTTAAAATTAAAAAAAATGTTAATTATACTTAAATCCAATTTTTTGCCTTACTTACATTTTTTTCATTTTTACCTCACAACTGTTTTGATACAAACTTTTGTTGCATGGGACCAAAACTATGAAATTCATCACACTCTCTTCTGTCATTGAAACTAAGATAAATATATTTTGCTTTTAAAATAAAAATGTTATTTAGATCTAAACTTGAATGGTGGCGTTACCTACTCTCCTATAACGTTGCTACAAATTTTGATGTAAACTTTTAGCTACTGGATCAAATCGCAAAATTTGGATGCCAAAATGAAGCTAGGGACCAGTCTTCTTCAAAAAGTTAGCAGTTTTCAGTTTGGTTAAGAAGTGAATTAGTGACAAGCTCTAAAAGATGCTGCGTGTGAGTAAATTGCGGCCTTATGAATGGTTGAATGATTCATACGTTTATAGTATTACAACTTAGTTTGCTAAGTATGTTTCCACTGTAAAAATTTCTGCTCTTTAGGATTGTTGGTTGTAAAAACGCTAGTTGTTGCACCGGTAATATTAGTTGATCGCATCATTGTATTTGCGGGATAGAGTAGTTTGTAACGTTTCAGCTACTTCCAGCCAGGAATCTATGTCACTTTATCATACATTATTTTTCTACAGAAGTTCATTTGACCTTCCGTACTCTGGAATGTCAGCCACTCACTACAATCGACTTAGTCATATATTGCCTTGTCTTGTGCATTTAAAGGAAATTATAAAGTTCATGATGATGCTGATGATTTCTGTTGATGGCGATTATGATGATCATGATGACGACGACGACGATGATGATGAATGTAATCAACCTTGATCGAGCTTAATTATGATCATATCGCAGCTGTGACCATTCCGTCTTTTATTTTCTCTAATATCAAGCATCTAGGACTAAATGATCGAATATATCCTTCTTTACTTTAAAAAGTAGTAAAGTGTAATTTAGGATATATATATATATGGATGTTATTTCTAGCAGACTGAAAGACTATTGTAAGAGGCTTCTCTCCTTGGCTCTATCTTAGAATATTAGGATACTATGAAATAATAATAATAATAATAATAATAATAATAATAATAATAATAATAATAATAATAATGATAAAGTTGTTCTTGGTGAGATTTCTCCTACAGTGACGTAGAGAGACAAAATTACGCACTTCACGACACGACATTGAATCTGACGCAGTCGGGCATGCAGGCAGACAGACAGGCAGACAGACAGGCAGACAGACAGGCAGACAGGCAGACAGGCAGACAGACTTGCATTATTATCTTTCTTCGTCAACGTCATTCTCCAATGTAGCTTGCCGCATACTAATACTAATATTAATACTAATATTAATATTAATACTGATACACATACCAATTAGTAATCACCATAACCTGCACCAGCGGCATTTAATCGACTCCGCCCACTAAATTACACGTCTCCTTCAATATGACCACCAACCACATCACTCTACACCATCCAACACACAGCACATAACATATGATTCAAAATCCCACCAACGTACCCACTACCTACAGTTGCCGATTTCATTCCACTTCTGTTGAGGTTTTTTACATTGTACTTTTCAAAATGTTATTTAAAATGTTATTGAATTTTTCTGTTTTAACTTGTATTTAAGTGTTGTTTATAATTTTTCTAAGAGGAGGGTGTTAGCGAGATGGAGAATGAGAGTGTTGGAGGTGGGCACGGGTAGGGCAAAATGGATGGAGAGAAGGAAAGAGGAAATATGAGGGGGAAAATAAAGAAGTCTTCGGGACTTTTGTATCGTTTTTTTTTTTAAATTCAGTTTATCAAACAGTTACTGGTTTTACCGCCCTCTTACAAAATTTTTAAATTTAATACCGACGTCGCCCCTCAATATCTCACCTATCTTATCTTTTTGTATCTTCTTTCTACCATTTTTAATGTTCATCTTTGCCATTCGTTGTTGTTGTTGTTGTTGTTGTTATTCTTCTTCTTCTTCTTCTTCTTCTTCTTCTTCTTCTTCTTCTTCTTCTTCTTCTTTTCTTCTTTCTTCTTATTTTCTTCTTCTTCTTTCTTCTTCTTCTTCTTTTTCTTCTTCTTCTTCTTCTTCTTCTTCTTCTTCTTCTTCTTCTTCTTCTTCTTCTTCTTCTTCTTCTTCTTCTTCTTCTTCGTCGTCGTCGTCGTTGTCTTCTATTGTGTGAAGTAACTACAAGACGCTATGCATGCGTTAATCTAAGTACATTTACTGTTGCAATGCATCGTAATTTTATAAAAGTACTTTTGCCAACGTGTGTAATCATAA
>NC_068987.1:68550604-68554721 GCF_001194135.2 Octopus bimaculoides | reverse complement strand
TATATATATATATATATATGTATGTGGCTATGTATGACGCAAACATATGAATATGTAGTTATACGTTTTAATACAGAATATAATGTGTTCATGCTTGTCAACACCTAAGTAAATTTTAACAAAGTTTTTAAATTCTAAGTTTTAATGTATCTTTTGCACAAATATGAGTTCCCGTAAGGAATTTGTTAGATATTGTTATAAGCGTACGTATTCGCATTATGTTACCTCGCATACTCAGATATCGTCACACACAGACACATATTTAAATTCATTCTCTATATAGAAATATTAGACGTCTTATTTCTCAGAATGCTACTACGTAGAGTTTGAATCTTATATTTTAATAATTATAAGATTATTTATATATATATATATATATACCTACTGTTTCCTTTCTTTCATAAGAAAACAGGTTGTGGTTTGAGGGAGATTCAGCTACGCAGTCTTGCAGATTGAGTATCCACGTATATTCTTCCTCTTCAGCGCAAAACAAAATAGATATTGTATAAAGGTGTTATAATCAAACTGGAAAATAAGAGGCCAAATTATGTTTTGAAACATCAAAACAACTGGGGCAAATGTCAGAGTATTATTTGGAGAGTTCAAGCAATCAAATCTCCAAGTTATCGTCTGATAAACTACCAAGCAAATACACATGCGTATATATGTATATATATATAAATAATAGAGAGACAGATATATATGTATATGTATATATACATATATATATGTGTGTATGTATATGTGTATATATATATATATATATATATATATATATATATATAAACAAATAGTAAATGAGTATATGCATACATACGTACAGGTATGTGCGTACCGACATCCACCTGTATGTATAGGTGCATATCTGGGTACAGGACATTACAAACAAAACGTAGACGGGAAAACACACAAGCCACATAGAGAACATTCTACCTCATCAGCTACCTCCGTTTTAACACCGGCGTTATATATATATATATATAGTTGAAATTTACAGAAAGACAAAAAGACGAAGACAGGTGTATAAACAACAAGTAGGTGTTTTAGTTTGAGACGTGGGAAGGTATGAATGTCTTTTACGTTTCGACCCTACGCTGTGCAACAGAAAGGAACGCGAAGAAATAAACAGAGAATGAATGAATCAAAACACTTTTGGAGTTAGCGGTCAATCATGGCGACTGGCTGGACAAATCTACTTAGACAGGAGAGCGAGGAAGAAGCGCAGATAATAAAGTATTAGCGATCCCAAAATGAAGGTGCACGTATGTATGTGTATGTGGGAGTGCGTAAGTGTGTAAGTGTGGATAGGAGCTTATGACTTTGACGTGTGGATGTGTGCGGGTGTGTGTGCGTCTGTAATGTGTGAGCGTGTGGATGATGGTGTAGGGTGCTGGGAAGTGGTCAGTGCTAGTCTGTGTAGGGTGATGTGATGTGGTGTGGTGTGGTGTGAGGTGGCAGTGTTGGGGTGTAGGGATGAGAGGGTGTGGTGTAGGTTTTGGGTGAAGGTGGGTGGGTAGGGGTGGAGATTGTGGGAGTGGGGTGTAGAGGGAGGAGGTATCCATGAAGGGAGAAGGTGAATAGTAGTGAAGAGAGGAAGTAGGTGTCAGGGCAAGAGAGGATACGATGGGAGTCAGATGAAGAGAGAAGAGGAGTTGAGACCATGTGTCGCAAAGGTGTGAAGAGAGAAGATTAATTCCTGTTCACTGCGAAGGCAAGGGTTCGGATGGCTCCTGTGCAAAGACAATATTTCGAATGCAAACTACACATATGTTGGTCGCCAAAATAGATAGCTCTCCAAAACTTAGTTCGTCTCAGTAAAAGGAGTTACCATGAACGCTAGAGAGTCACAACTGTGGAACTAATGAATTATTCGTCAAATTAGCAGTACTGAAAGAAATTTCTCGTGCGAGAAATCTGTGATAGACTGGATTAAGTTATAAAAGCCACATTTATTTCAAGAAGACAAATATAATTCACATGAAGGAGCTTCTACTCGGTACTCGACCAGATAGAAATATCAGTCAAATATCCTACTATCTTAGAAAAACAAAGGATATGCAAAAAAAAAAAAAAAGTGGAGTCACCGCGGAGACATCTTTCATTATAAGTTTGTTCCGTTGGTGATGACCTGGGGCTAACCAGTAACAAAACCAACATACTGCTTTATGTATAATGTTTTAAATGATACAGATTCTCTTCAAAAGATGACAGATGTCCATAATAAGAAAGAACTCAAAGATACAGACAGTGTAAGAATACTTGATGTTTATTGTCTTCTGACCACATGAGCAGATGTTATAACTCTCACTCAGGGCTTATATATACTGTAAGCAAAGATATGGTATAGAAAGAGGAACAGTGCAATGGCTGCAATGATAGTAATAATGCTAATAATCATGGTAATAGTGAGAGTTATCAAGGCTCTTTCTATAATCACATTAGTTTGCGTAGATCCAATGATTTTCAGTTCACACTCTGACTGAAATCGTTAAGTTTTCATCTAGCAAAATTATATGCATAAAGCTATTTACTATATCTACCTTTGCGTTCTTCTCATTGCGTGACCACTTACCTGGGTTATATAGATGCGAATATTCCCGATCAGCTTACCAATTGCGACCACATCTGCCAAAGCAAAACAAAATATATCTAGTGGATATGTATAGATCTCATAAAGAAAAACCAACCTGTTAGTACTTGCCTGATACAAACACTCAGTACCTCAAATACTGCAAGATTATAAATATTCTACCAATGTAAAAAGCAAAATGAATAAATAACTAAATAGGTGCAGGCGTGGCTGTGTGGTAAGTAGCTTGCTTACCAACCACACATATACTTACCAACTATATCACAAAGTGGGTTCAGTCCCACTTTGTGATACCTTGGGCAAGTGTCTTCTACTATATCCTCGGACCGACCAAAACCTTGTGAGTGGATTTGGTAGACGGAAACTGAAAAGAATCCCGTCGTATATATACGATGTATATATGTGTGCGTATGCTTGTGTGTCTGTGTTTACGTCTCCGTAACTTAGCGGTTCGGCAAAAGGGTTCGATAGAATAAGTACTAGGCTTACAAAGAATAAGTTCTGGGGTCGATTTGTTCGACTAAAGGCGGTGCTCCAGCATGACCGCAGTCAAATGACTGAAACAAAAACAAAGAGTAAATAAATAAATAAAATAAAGTGTTTATACTTGGAAATTTAAACAGACTACACTCTTGGCGTCGGGCACAGCGAAAGAACTTATATCGCGAAATTAGCTGGAAGAAGAATGAGTGTTGTCCTGCAAGAATTTTTTTCTTCCCGCTGATGTTTGTCATATATACTCCAGATTCATTAATCAAATTAACTGATGTCATTCATTAGATGACGATGCTTACAGAAAGGTTTCGAATCACATATGTTTATGTATCCAGACCCCAGTAAATGATTGGTTGTTACTGAAACAGAAAAAAGTGGGAGAGGAGAAACAGTAAAGGAAAAAGAAAGAGTGAAAGCGAGAGAAAAATGTCTATATGTAATTAATGGTTCCAATGTTTGACAAAGTGCGGGTGAAGTCGATTGCATCGCCCACAGTACTTGACTGGTATTTACTGTATCAACACTGGAAGGATGAAAGGCATAGTCGACTTTTAGGGAATTTGAAATCAGAACGTAAAGACGGACGAAATACCGCTAAGCATTTAGTCCGGCATGCTATTCTGTTTGCTTACTGGCTTAGAAACCATATATAATTAATACTTGCAAATAAATAGTCACCACGAAGCAGCTTCCTTAGTTGCAAAAATATATATGATGCATGTATAATTGCAACTAAATGTATCGCTTCTGAAGCTAGAGGGATCAAGAAACGAAGTTGATCAACGAACACATGGATTTAATACCAGAACTAAAGTCACTACAATACTATATTCACTGTATATTACATTTAGTCTAATACACTACTGTATCGGCCAACACAAGTACATTGCTATAGTAGTAGTAGTAGTAGTAGTAGTAGTAGTAGTAGCAGTAGTTATCATAATTCCAGTAAAACAGGTATGAGCGTCGTGGTTCAGCATTCCTTCGCATCCATATTAAGCTCAAGGCAGTGCCGATGTATCAAAGTCGAAG
>NC_068987.1:68544035-68548486 GCF_001194135.2 Octopus bimaculoides | reverse complement strand
ATAGATAGATAGATAGATATATAGATACAACGGACTTCTTTCATTCTCCGTTACCAAATCCACTCATAAGGCTTTGGTCTTTCCGAGACTGTAGTAGAAGACACAACCATGTGGTTGGGAAGCAAGCTTCTTACCACACAGCCACTCCTGCGCCTCGCTGACTGGACACTATTGAATGTTTTTTTCTCCGTGTTTTTCTCCTTGTCTCCGTATTCTTTCTGTTGAAGAGCGTAGCTCGAAACGTAAAAGACTTTCCATATTCCCGAGCGTCATACTAATACATCCTTTTGTTGTTTACACAACCTGTCCTCGTCTGTTGTTTTTTTCGTACATTTTTCCATATATATATATATAATATACATATGAGCACGCCCACGTATCTCTATTGGCATACATCCTTATATACTCATATGTTCCGCTCCCGAGATGCCTGTTCTTGCCGTGGTGCTATTGAAGAGGGCGCATTTAGAATGTTTACTCCCAATCGTATCAATATTATATCTGAACTATCTGTTTACACACACATACACACACACATTTTCCTATATGTATGAACAAATACGTGTGTGTTTCTTTATATACATGTATCCATATGGGTACTTATGTTTGTATATGTATGTGGTGGTATACATGTGTTTATGTGCTTATTCGTTTGTAAGTGTAATGCATGTTGATTTGTGTATGTGACTGTACGTAAATTTCTGTGTATATATATGTGTATGTGCGTGTGTGTGTGTGTGTGTGTGTACATTCATATATGAACAAGTTTACAAATATAGGCATATTTACTTTTTGTATACATCATTGTAAAATTTATACGAAATCTTATGTCTATGTATGTATACATGCACTTTTAGAGTATTGGGAAACTGTGGAACATTTTAAATTGTATATATACATTTTCATACATGTAGAGACATGGATGTTATAAGTGGCAAACTTTTAGCTTTAGTAATGTATATGTGTATTTGAGAGCACATTTATATGTGTGTGTATATGCACACATTTATGTGTGTGTGTGTGTGCCCTTTAGCAGAGAATGGCAAGTCCCTTTTGTTGGACATAAAATAATAAGCATTTATGTTGACTGAGTTTAGACTTCCATGTGCGTGCAAACTGTATTAGTAGGTTTGTGTTTGCATATGTATATATATATATATATATGTGTGTGTGTGTGTGTGCGTGTGTGTGTGTGTGTGTGTGTTAGTTCGTACGAGGGCGATTGTTTGTATGTGTGTGTGTGTGCGCTTGGCTTGCTTTATGTATTATGTATGCTTATGTAGTATATGTAATATTTCTCATGCTTGGAATAGTTTGTTTGAGTGTGTGCGTGTTAGTTATGTCTTTGGCGTTGGTTTGTGCACATGTGTGTATGTGTGTGTGTGTGTGTGTGTGTGTGTGTGTGCATTAGTTTGTGCAGATGTATGTACGTTAATGTTTGTGTAAGAGCGCATATGATGCTTGTGAAAGGTGAGTTTTGGTGTAAATCTCCAGCAGATTAAGTTTGGAAATTTTCAAATAGAGAACCTAGAAATCTTTCATTCACCCTCACCATTCCACAGATTTATTAAGTGCAGTTCGCTCTATTATCTATAGTTTATTTTACCCTTATTTTAGTTTTTATATTTGTGTAGTGTAGCATCTCTGGCTTCTTAGTCCGGCGGAAGTATTCTGTGATATTGCCTTGTGCACTGATGTAGATCTTTAGACGAAGTACAATACTACGAGCTTCCTATTGGTCTGCTATGGATACTTACCTCTTCCGGCAACTTTTGGCTATTTTGTTGTGTGTTTCTACTCGGTAGCTGATTTTACAACAATGCATAACAGACAACTATATCAAAAGCATTTGTCTTTGTACTGAGCAGCTGATGTACAGATCAACCAATTCTCTTTACCAATTATGTGTTTTCCGACCTGCTGGTTAATGTGATCTTAAATTCCTTGTACATAGGAGAAATATGGGATGGTCAGAGCTGGAATGCTTATGATCAGTTATCTGTTCAGTCAGGGCTGAAACAGAGCGACGAGGAGAACAATAATGACGACAACCAACAGGAGATTCTCTATACAGACGCACTAGGAGTAGTCAGTGATAGATGCTAAATACCTGCGAACCCCTTTATCGTCTTAGATTTTGAACAAAACGCTTGGAATAATGTTATAGACACATTAAAAGTGAAAACGTGAAGCAAAGTAGATAAGATGCGATGCTCCTTTCCCAGTGGTACACGATAACTGGAACACAAACAAGAACATCATATAAAGACGTAGATGTATTTCAAGTCTTTGTTTTATTGGATATTTCACTTATAGATAACTTTACAGCGAATAATCGAAGGTAGCTTTACATGGTCACTTAAAATGCTAGAAATAGCAGTTAAATCACTCTCAAAAAGAAGAAAGCTCAGAGTGTACTACATACACTTAAATAGACAAGATAATCACGACTGAAAGACTTTTGATCATACATCTGTTTAATTTTAAGCGACCGAGGGTAAAACAATAACAATGCATCTATTTTGAAATTATATAACTTCTCTTTGGACGTTTATGAGTCCTAACTAATATTGTTGGTGGTAATTTCATTGTCCGTGATAGCTTACTCCACATTTTCTTTCATAGAGTAACTGACAGAAGTTAACTTCGACTCTGATAATAATCAGCTATTTGTTTTATCATTTTTCCTTTTTCTTACTTGAAGACTGCGGCCATGCTGGGGCACTGCCTTGAAAGGTTTAGTAGAAGACACTCGCCCAAGCTGCAACGCAGTGGGACTGAACCCGGGACCATATAGTTGGAAAGCGAACTTCGCACCGCATTTAATTGTTCTTGTTGTTGAATAATTGTAACCCAGATCAAATTCATTTCGGCCATAACATTCTTGTGTGATTTTGGACACTATTATCCAATATCCAACGATCTTCCCCCGTTTCACTCTTATGTCTTAAGACGTAAGAGTGTGATCTGATGGAGACTTGGCTGGTACTTCTATAATTCTGAGCGACAACGTACAGTCAGCCACATTGAATTTTTCCATTCACGGAGGGTGAAAGCGTATATTTTGTATGATGTAGTTAATGTATTGTATATTAAGGCCACTCATATGCTTGCTTTTATATGGATCCATTATAGATTTTGAATGTCTCACCTAAAAGAATATTCCTTTATAAAGCAGTAAAAAACGATGCTTATCAGATATGCCAGGAAACAGTTCAATATATCAACGTAATAACACGACTAAGTGCCATCTACATAGCTATATTTGTTTACTTAAATAATTTTTTGCGTATAATTATCTGCAGGTGTGTATATATGTATGTATGTATGTATGTATGTATGTATGTATGCAGAGAGAGAGAGAGAGAGAGAGAGAGAGGGAGAATGATATCAGTTACTTTATGGATGATTAATTAGCATATATATGTACGTATAAACGCACATATATATAGTTTCATTGCCATTATATGTATGTGTGTGTAAGAGAGAGAGAGAGAGAGAGAGAGAGAGAGAGAGAGAGAGAGAAAGAGAAAGGGATCGTTTCCCGAATTTTCCAACAGACAAAATCATTAGTTAGGGATTGTTCAAATCAAATGATGATTTTACTTCTTATTTCCTTTTCTTTTTTTTTTCGTCTAGTAACCTGAGATTTGTTAATTAGTCCTTTCCTAAATTCTTTCAACACACCTCTATGAAAAGACTCTGAAGCCTTTATCAACAGTCAAACTCAAATTTCTTACCGCCTGCTCCTCTTTTTATTATTTTTACTTTGAACTCTGTTAATGAGGTTTGCGAATCTACAAGGGTAACTTTCCTCACCTGAACGACTGACCTTCTAGAAATAGCAGCCAAATGTCTATCAAATCACTTCTACCGATAAAAACATAAAGAAAAAGAAAGAAATTATGCATTAGATAATAAAATGCTAGATTTCCCTCAAAAGATTGTCGATCAGAATACTATCTTTCAACAAAGTGTTTTCAGTTGACAGGCTTTTTTAATGGACCTTTCAAAATCTAATGTTGCTCAGTTGAAGCCAATATATTTTAGCATACTGTAAGGCAGAATTGTCAGCACACCTGCTTTTCGTCCATCTTTACGTTCTGAGTTCAAATTCCGCCGAGCTCGACTTTGCTTTCCATCCTTTCAGGGTCGATAAAATAAGTATCAGTTGAGTACTTGAGCCCATGTAATCGAATTATCCCCTTTCCCGAAATTGCTGGATTTATGCCAAAATTTTAAGGCGCAGGAGTGGTTGTGTGGTAAGTAGCTTGCTTGCCAAACCACACGATTCCGGGTTCAGTCCCACTGCGTGGCATCTTGGGCAAGTGTCATCTACTATAGCCTCGGGCCGACCAAAGCCTTGTGAGTGGATTTGGTGGACGGAAACTGAAAGAAGCCCGTCGTATATATGTATATGTATATGTGCGTGTTTGTGTGTCTGTGTATGA
>NC_068987.1:68540111-68543359 GCF_001194135.2 Octopus bimaculoides | reverse complement strand
TATATATATATATATATATATATATATACATACATATATACATATATATATATACACATATATATAAATACATGCATACATATATACATATATATATATATATATACACATATATATAAATACATACATACATTTATATATATATATATATCATATATATATTATCTTATACATATTCTATGCATATTATGTAACAGTCGTACAAAGTCACCATATTCAATTTAAATTCTCAGCAACTACCTGTAATATTTCCATAAATTTAGCTATATTGAAAATCTGATTTCCTTCTTTACTTTTTTCGTTATTTTTACTAGCTGAGTCTGGAGTAAGGGACAATGCTCGTGATCTTTGAAAGCCCTCGAGACTAGTTGTATTTTTATCCTTCCGAATTTTGACGAGAGCTTTGTTGTTATCATTAGGAAAAAAACTTTCGAACACGATAGCCATTGTGTGGTCATTCGACCTTCTAGAAAGCAGCTAAGTCTTCAAGTCACATTTCTCAATCTTAGGAAAGGACACATCATGATTAATATGGTCATGCCACATAAGAAATATACAGGATAGATACAGCTAGAATATACTGAATATTATGTCTGATGCATTAAAGCTGACATGGAGTTAAACAATGATATTTTGTTTGAGAATTCCTTAACGAAGTTGATCAGAAATATTTCATCTCTTAGGGCGCAAGATTCCTATGTGACTGCTCCCTTGAAGTGTACGTGTGTGTGTCTACATGGAGCTCTCTCCCTCCTTTTGGCATACTATTAAGTCTAGGACTCGGTTATATCTAGCACACATTTCACCTGTACAATGATGATCTATTCTTTTTGAAGTTGATCTTATCCATCAGTCCACTTTAATGTTTTGTGAACCAGATTCATCCACACATAAACTTGCTGCTGCATCCAGGGAAGCACTACTTTTATAAACATACACCTAGTCCTCTTCACCATCCTTAAAATATTCCATATTAAAGAAGCATTCTCGTAACAGTTCACCTCGCCTCCCCTGCTCATCGATAATACTTTCTACTATAGGCAGAAAACCTGAAATCCTGAGGGAGGATCCTAGTTGATTACATTGACTCCAGTACTTGGGTAGTACTTATTTTATCGCCACCTTCCCCTAATGAAATACGCAGGTGAAATCAACAATTTTACAGCAAATTCCTGGTTTTATAATCGCGATATGTTTTCGTGGATACTACACATGTATAGTGGAAGCGCAATGGCCCAGTGGTTAGGGCAGCGGACTCGCAGTCATAGGATCGCAGTTTCGATTCCCAGACTGCGCGTTGTGAGTGTTTATTGAGCGAAAAACACCTAAGGCTCCACGAGGCTCCGGCAGGGGGTGGTGGTGTACCCTGCTGTACTCTTCCACCACAACTTTCTCTCACTCTTACTTCCTGTTTCCGTTGTGCCTGTAATTCATAGGGTCAGCCTTGTCACACTGTGTCACGCTGAATATCCCCGAGAACTACGTTAAGGGTACACGTGTCTGTGGAGTGCTCAGCTACTTGCACGTTAATTTCGGGAGCAGGCTATTCCGTTGATCGGATCAACTGGAACCCTCGACGTCGTAAGCGACGGAGTGCCAACAACACACACACATGTATAATATATCCAAGACTGCATTTAAAACACTAAGCTTCTTCAAATGCTAAAATATTCTCCAATACTGAGGCAGATTTTGATCCGCTGCGAAAGACAATTATCATTGACTGCTACGATCCTAAAACTATCTCAGACCCTTGGGTTGCATCTATCTAATTCACTGTCATACAGTACATCCACAACATGTAAAATAAAATGTCTACAGACATACTATTGTTTTTCTCTTTCTTTCCAGCTCTTTGTTTATTTCTCTTCGTACTCTGAATTAACAAGCCGTTCACTAACTCCTCTGAAAACCACTTGTTGCACTCGTCCTTCTCCACTCGTTACCCCTAATATGTGTCACCTGTCAGATTTTTCTGTAAACTCTTTTCTCATCCCTTCCTACTCAGCTCTGTCGCTAGAGACTTTATGGCTACCCACCTTTGCCTTACATGTATCAACTTTCCAGAGTTCGAATTAAATAACATTGTACAGACCTTTTGTCCAATACAAACGTCATAAACGCCATTTATCCTTTTTTTGATTAATAAAACAACTGTGTTTTAAATACCCAAAATGGCTTTATAAACGATACAACTCTGAATTGATAGTATTTGTAACTGATTTTAAATAATCTTTCACGCTAAAAAAGAATATATTCATCCAACCTGCTACGTATAAATAAGAAATCAGAAACAAAAATAACGAAGCAAGGGAGAAGTTTGGAAGTGATTCAGAGAGTGGTGTCTTTAGCAACTTTCATGTCAACTACAAAAACCTTGCAGATGGCTAGACATTAGGACTGCTTCCTGGTAAAGACTAACAATTGAACTCCACCCTACCTCATCCTGTTTTTGTTACCAGATAGCTAATGTTTTAAGCACTCATCTATCTATCTATCTGTCTATTAATCTATCTGATTAAATAACAACACCGTTTATTATTATTATTATTGTTATTATTATCATCATCATAATCATCATCATCATCATCATCATCATCATTATTATTATTACTATTATTATTATTACTATTATTATTATTATTATTATTATTATTATTGTTGTTGTTGTTGTTGATTTGTTTTGTTTTCTTATTTCCCCCGTACTTGCTTCTCGTCTTTCAACCCTAATCTCCCAGCGTCCTGCTACTTCCGTCCAGCTGCTGCTGCTACAACAACAACAACAACAACAACAACAGCAGCAGCAGCAGCAACAAAAGCAAAGCAGCAACAACAAAAACAACAACTACGACTACTACTACTACTACTACTACTACTACTACTACTACTACTACTACTACTACTACTACTACTACTGTTTTCATTCCTATTTAATCGCTCTTTTGGTCTGTTTTACTTTAGACACTATAGTTATCTTGAGCCTTATTTTCGTTGTCTTTGTTTTTATCTACACCGTTACTACTATCTATATGTACGTGCGTATGTATGTATGTATGTATGTATGTATGTATGTATGTATGTATGTATGTGTATATACCTGTGCATGTATGCAGACATGTTTGTGTTTAAGTGAATATATTAGTCGTGTTTGTTTTGGTATGTATACTATATAAGTTGTGCTAAGCATTTCCCATCCGTATGTATTTGCATGTATGTGTGATAGCACGTCTCTACGTGTTTGTGTAACA
>NC_068987.1:68538980-68539954 GCF_001194135.2 Octopus bimaculoides | reverse complement strand
ATATATATATACATACATACATACATATATACATATATGTATAAATATATATATACACATATATATGTATACATGTATATTATACATATACACATATTATGCATGCGTATGTATATATGTGTATACACACACACACACACACATGCTTTATTCGTGTATGTCTGTGTTTCGGTGTCGGTATATCTTTCTGTGGGTCTACTTGTTATAATGAAGGCGAATGTATTTTTATTGAATTTTTTTCGTGTACATGCATATAAAAGATATATGTGTGTACGTACTTTAGCGCAGTTATGTGTGTGTGCGTGTGTGTGTGTGTGTGTGTGCGCGCGGAAATGTATTTGTGTGTGTGTTTACATTCTTTGTCATTGAACAAAATGATTGTAATCTTGAGTTGTTAAAAATGGTTGGCCCCTTCGGTAAGAGAAAATTACTGATAAGGATTGAAATAACTGAAGGTAAAAATGGTGGACGTTGGTTGGTTGGTTGGTTGGTGGGTTGGTTGGCTGGTTGGTTGGTTGAATGCGTATGTGTGCATGTGTGCATGTGTGTGTGTTTATATGAGTGTATGTTTGTGTGTTTCAGAAGTTAATGTTGAAGTAACAACAACAACAACAACAACAACAACAACAACAACAACAACAACAACAACACAGTAATGAAATATAAGCAAACATGTAATGACAAAGAAATTTAAAAGAATAAAAAGGAAAAAAACTATAGGCATATAGGAATAAAAGTATTTTATACAAGGATCTCATCCCGAAATGAATTAAATGAATTTCTGGACAAATTCACTGTTTACCACATCAGTCAGACAATGATAACATATGAAGAACACATGATGATGCTGATGGTGATGATGGTGGTGGTGGTGATGGAACTGGTGGTGATGGAACTGGTCGCTGTGGTTATGGCGTTGGTGGTTATGCCCGTGGTGGTAGTGGTGGTGGTGGTGGTGGTGGTGGTGGTGGTGG
>NC_068987.1:68537890-68538699 GCF_001194135.2 Octopus bimaculoides | reverse complement strand
AAAAATTGTGTAAAATATTCACAAAATCCAACTGGAATACATACTTGTGTATGTATGTGTGTGTGTGTGTGTTTTTAAAGACAGATAAATAAATAGATGCGTATGTACATTCACACAATTACAAAGACACACGTAGGTAGATCGATCGATCGATAGATAGATAGATAGATAGATAGATAGATAGATAGATAGATAGATAGATAGATAGATAGAGATTGAAAGAGAGGCGAGTGAGGAAGAGGAAGTAAAGGAAAGGTATATATTAAGAGAAAACACAAGGAATCAGTTGAATGTGATATTGGGGTAGGAGACATATTTGTAGAGAGAAGTAGAGAAATGACAAACACAGAAGGTGACTGTTCGAACGCCATATTGTTGAAGTTTTCTCGTTTGTCATTGTTGTATTTACTATTGTAATTGCTGTTGTTTTTGTTGGTGTAATCTGTTTTATTTTTCACCTTATAGTTAGTTCATTAATTGAGTATCGGAGATAATTGGAAGATATTTCATTTGTTTTTATCTTTCTATCATTGGATTTTTTCTTTCTTTTATTTTTCTTATATTTTATTTTATATTTTTGCTTTCGTGTTTCAAGATTTTTTTGATTATTTTTTTTATATTTAACCTCTCGTACACAAACGCGCATGCACACACACACACACACACACACACACACTGTCTCTCTCTCTCTCTCACGCACTCACATGCACGTTCAACACACACACACGCACACACAGAGATCTGTTTGTAGCCACATGTCGTTATTTAAACTTTAAATTTCCAAACTTACTCTCACGGTGGTATGGAGT
>NC_068987.1:68537131-68537880 GCF_001194135.2 Octopus bimaculoides | reverse complement strand
TCTTGAAAATATCTTAAAATACTCCAGACGACTTCGGAATCTCTTGCAATTCTTCTGATGATGCCTTGCCTTCTGTTCATCTTTGGTGTTAGATCCATAATAATCAATGGATTTGCAGTCTAGAGAGTTCGGTGGCCAGATGTTAGGGGTGATGTGGTCGCAGAAATTGTCTGACAACCATGACAGCACTAATTCCACCAGGCACTTGATGTAGGCCTCCGTGTTGAGTCTGAGGCCGTGTGGTAAGATGAATAGGGGAATAACATCACCATCACTAGTGATCACTCCAAACACCATAATGTTGACTGGATGATTGGTATGTATTACTCTCGGTAAATGTCATCATATTGACACCCAGACACTCTGAAATCTTCGTATTGGAGCTTCCGGTTCGAATGCCAAGCAGTAGAGCATGTCGTTTCCAAATATCTGGCAGAGTGAATTGCATCATGATGTTGTTTTGCTCACAAAAGGTGCCCAACTGATTCTGCTATATTGCGTAGTCTACAAAATCAAAAGCAAACAAACAATACGCATGCGCAAAATTGGAACTATAAAATGGCAACAATTTACCCATAAACCCTCTATATATATATATATAAATCAATAATACAAAATGGGACAAGAAAACAAAACGTCCAGACAGTTAGGTGATATAAAAAAGGGACCGCAAAACATCCAGATAGACGATACAAAGAAAAGGACAGGTCATTCGGAGTTTTCTTTCCGCAGTCGAGTTCCAGATTATC
>NC_068987.1:68535590-68536519 GCF_001194135.2 Octopus bimaculoides | reverse complement strand
TATACATGTATGTATGTATATACATATGTGTGTGTATGTATATATATACATATAAATGTATGTGTGTGTGTGTCTGTCTGTATGTATGTATGTATATATACACACAATCACACAACATGCAGCCTGTAACTATCAAATTCCATTCATCTGCCCACTCAAGGTGTCTTGTAGAAAAAAAAATTACACTGGAATAACAGTGAACACTTTGAATTAGTGTGTATTCTATTATCTCAATGCATTTAGGTCAAGAGACAAGGACAACTTCTCGTCCCGTTTTTCAATTCCTCTGGACACTTCTTGATCAAGCAACTTCAATAGCGTAAAGTAATGTCAGTAAATCTACTTTATGCTTCAGTTGATCACGAAACTGCAGACTCTATCTAACCGAAACGTTCCAGATACTTTAAGCTGCAAAGGAGATCACTTAACTAGAGATCAGAGATTATGCATAACTTCTGACACTGGAAGAGATTTGTCCTGAGCATCTTCCAGACGTCTGAACGTCGAAGGTTAATAGTTTCAGTTACAAAGTTATCAGGTTTAACAGGTAGTAGTGTAGTTACCTTTTGAAGACTATAGCTTAAGATTGGGCCACAACCCTACAAGTTGTCGCTTTCCAATCAGCAATGTTTACAGCCTTCTACAAATTCAACTAGATGATGCGTCTTGAGACTTGGTATACTAACTTGCGTCAACCTACTTTGTGCATGACAGAGACAGCTTCATCTCCCATATTTTGTCCGACTGATCTTCCATATGTACGTGCGGGTTACTCCGAGTAACAAATGTATAAACTTATAAGTATTCATAAAATCCATTCTCTCTATCGAGTGCGTTTTGCCTTGTTGTTTTTCTTTGTATATAGAAACGTGTGTATGTGTGTGTGTTCATAAACATGTATATATATATATATATATATATATATATAT
>NC_068987.1:68534384-68535474 GCF_001194135.2 Octopus bimaculoides | reverse complement strand
CTTTATTTACATTTATATTTACATCAGTCAAAATCCAGTGTTGTTGTTTACGATGTGCCACCGTACGTCTTATAATTTACATATGATACGACATGCACATTTACTCAGTGCCAGTTATAACACTGCAACTTTATGAATTGATGGGTGAATTTACTTTATTTATTTTGTTTTTTTTTTAATTCTTCGACAGCTTCGCCCGACTCCACCACATCTGACGTCTGCAGCCGCTGAAGGTATCCTAGCAACGGCTTGTGAAAATGAGAGCAACAATGCTAAAAGAATGAGAATGGGGCTAGAACCGTTGCCGGTAAGTTACTATTGTTATTGCCGCGCTCAACCTACCTCCTACTCTCTGTCTTTTCTGTCTGTCTGGTTTTAATTTATCAACTTTCATTTTTTTTCTCTCTTTACTCTTTAAGTGTGTCTCTGTTCCTGTTTCTTCTCCCTTTATAATGACCACCTTTTTTCAATTTTGTTTTCAATGTTCCGCTGACTCACTCACTCACTCACTCACTCACTCTGACTCTCCCTTCTTCCCCCTCCCCCCTCTCTCTCTCTCTCTCTCTCTCTCTTATAATCTATATATTTTTAAGTTTATAATTCTTGATCCACTCTACTAGATTCAGGTGCTGGAGCACCGCTTTCAGTGACTTTGTCGGTCATATTGCCTTGAAAGCAATCTCAGTCTGTTATGTATTTTATTGATTTTTGCTTAATTAGCACATAAGTAACACAGTACAAAAGAACACAACATAAGCAAGAACACCGTTGTTTTCAGGGTGGCTGCACTAGAAAATACTCGCTCGGGGGGGGGGGGGTCGTTCAAAAAGAACATGAAACAACGTGGCTACGAAACGGACTTCTAAATACCTCCTGGCACTCTAAACACTCCAACCAACGATTTTATAGATATGAACGATATTGTGCATACAATAATCACTAACATAGAAAACGACACCCTCTCACTGTCCGACCGTCCGTCCGTCCATCCATCCATCCAGCCAGCCAGCCAGCAATCCATTTATCTATCTATCTATGGCATCTCTACACTGTTACTAAACGTGCTTAAAAAAGTGACAGACAAAAAAAA
>NC_068987.1:68530111-68534374 GCF_001194135.2 Octopus bimaculoides | reverse complement strand
AAAAAAAAAAAAAAAAAAAAAAGGAAAAGAGAAGAGAAAAGAAAAAACTGCACACAAACGTCTCAGATTTGATACATTGCAAAATATAGTCTAAATATCAAATAAGACGAAATGCTCATGGAGTGAATGCATTTGAATATAGAGGTACTCGATCGGTGCCGACTAAGGACTGTATAACAACAGTAACTCTGTCTCTGTCTGCTTGTCTGTCTGTCTGTCTCTGTGTCTCTGTCTGTCTCTGTGTCTCTGTCTGTCTTTCTATCTCTGTTTGTTTCTCTTAGTACACACACATGCGTACACATAAGAGAAAGAAACGAAGAGTGAGTGAGTGAGTAGGTGAATGAGTGTGTGTGCGATTGAGTGTGTGAATAAGTGATTGAGTAATAAAGAGAGTGAGAGAAAGAGAGAGAGAGAGAGAGAGAGAATATTGACTACAGAAAAAATTACACCGTGATTTCGACCATGCGCGCGCAAACACACACACATACGCTCTCTCACACACACGCGCAATCAGGAATATTTTCAAATAAACAATTCACATCTTTGTATATGTATGTGGTGGTATCTCTCTGTACATGTGGGTGTTTGAATGTGTACGTTTGTTCGTGCAGAAATCACGCAACTGCAGATATCTGTATGTATGCGTTTGTGTGTGAGAGAAAGAGTTTATACATTGTTTATGTCCATGAGCAGTGCATAATGCCTGTTATGTAACTTAACGTATGTGTAGCAAGACAGACGCTCGTATATTTACGTGATAAGGTTAGGAAAAAATATGTAAAAGACAGACTTTCGGAGGTGGATGGAGAATATAAATTGGATGAATCAACATTGTATTCCTCCTGGTTTATTTTGATCAACCTAGAAAGATGAAAATCATCAATGTAACAGTTAATACAGATTATTATATTATTATTCTTATATACTTTCTCAAGGCAGTGAGCTGACTGAATTGTGAGCGTTCCGGACAAAATGCTTAACGACAAGATGTCCGTTTTTAAGCTTTGAGTTCAAATTCTGCCGAGGTCAACTTTTTCTTTCATCCACTTAGGAGTCGATGAAATAAGTACCAGCGAGGTAGGCCTACAAAGCCTCAAGCCTTGTGCCTATAGTAGAAAAGATTATTATGTGTTTTCTTAAGATGATGGATTGCAGACGACAATAGAGCAGCAGGCGAAATACCTTTCAAGTGTTTATTGCTTGGAGGCATTTTGTTCGTCTTTACATTCTGAGTTCTAATATCACCGAAGTCAACTTTGCCTTTCAACCTTTCGTAGTCAATAAAATAATAACAAGTCGAGCATTGTGGTCGATGTCATCAACTTATTCCCTACAATAAAATTCCAGGACTTGTGCCTACAATAGAAAGGCTATTTCAGTGATCGATAAGAAAATATTGTTGAATACTGGAGTAGATATTCCTGCTGCCACTGCTGTTTCTCCACCTACTCCCATTCCTCCAAACGTTTTTTTTTTTTCTCTCTATGAAAGAAGGCTTTATAATAACCTTTCTAACAACGATGATGGGCAGAATCTGTTGAATGATGGTTTACATGCCTTTCTGCCTTTAATAGCTTTGATTGATAATCTAACATCAAATATCACCGACATGAACTTTCCCTTCCATCTTTCCATGGTTAATAAACTTAGTACCAACGATAAAAAACTGGCGTTGGATACATTCGATCAATCCCTAAAGTCTATGGTCGTGCGTCTACGTTGAAAACCTACAATTTATACTTTCAGTAACAAACCGCACTCAGTTAATGTTTACTCAGTTTACTCAGCTAATGTTTATTTCCAATTTAAAGAGACTATAGCAGATAAGAAAGTAATCGTACCAGGGATAGGACACCAGTCCTTCGAATGGTATTTTCTCCGCGATCAAAACGGAATTCAGCTCAAAGCGAATCTCTCTTACTGTAATAAGTATTTATAGCTCGGTTGCTTAAGCTAGCAATTGTCAGACGGTCATAGGAATCGATTCACCATCTACTTGGCTAGATGTAGAGTTCTAATCTGAAAAAGGCTATTTGACATGTAGGGACTTCATGTACGCACAAAGACATTTATATTCAGAGGCGGTTCATGAATGGATGTGTCTATAGTAACATAAGATGTACGTAGGTAAGTATGCATGTATGTACGTATGTATGTATGTATGTTTGTATGTATGTATGTATGTATGTATGTATGTATGTATGTATGTGTGTGTGTGTGGAGGCGCAATAGTCCAGCGGTTAGGGCAGCGGACTCGCGGTTATAGGATCGCGGTTTCGATTCCCAGACCGGGCGTTGTGAGTGATTATTGAGCGAAAACACCTCAAGCTCCACGCGGCTCCGGCAGGGGATGGTGGCGAACCCTGCTTTTCTCTCACTCTTACTTCCTGTTTCTGTTGTACCTGTAATTTAAAGGGTCAGCCTTGTCACACTGTGTCACGCTGAATATCCCCGGGAACTACGTTAAGGGTACACGTGTCTGTGGAGTGCTCAGCCACTTGAACGTTAATTTCACGAGCAGGCTGTTCCGTTGATCGGATCAACTGGAACCCTCGACGTGGTAAGCGACGGAGTGCCAACAAACAAAAATATGCATATTACTAATAATTTGGCAGAAATCACAGTGACAGAAAGGACCTGAGTTTCGTTGGCACTTATCAAACTGGTACAGTAATACCTCACTTTACGGGGACTAGCTTTACGAGACCACGGGTTTACGAGATTTTACGAGTTATATTTCCTGTTTACTAGTTTTCGCTTTACGAGCTTTCTAAGGGAACGAATTAACTCGTATATCGAGGCATTACAGTATATACAATCTCATTGATTTGAAACCAGCTTGATAAGTGCCAACGCACGAAATTCTCGGCTCTTGAGTCCCTCTGTAACTTCTACCGTATTTTGATAAGTGTATATGTGTGTATATATATATATATATATATATATATATACACATACATACACACACACGCAAACTTGTGTTTGGCTTAAGATGCGTGTGTTTGCGTATGCATGTGCTCGCGTGAGTGTGTGCGTGTGTGTGTGTGCTTGAGTGTTTCTGTCTATGTGTGTGTGAAATGCGTATGTATAATACATAATGCTTCCATATGCAAAATTCATGCAACACTAATCAGAATACAAGTTTTCATCTTACATTACCCAACGCATGTTGCACCGATCATAATTGTATTGTTTCTTGTTACACTGGGAGAGTTCGTTTATCCATTCATTCATTCATTCATTCATTCATTCATTCATTCAGACATTCATCGTCTATTCAGTTATTTATTTAATGCATGTTCAGAATCGACACGTTTCATATACGATCTTACCTCTGTCCAGCGAACTCACGAACTTGCCAAACTGACCGACCTCGAAAATTCTGAATGATGATGATGATGGTAATAATAATAATAATAATAATAATAATAATAATAATAATAATAATAATAATAATAATAATAATAAAAATAAATGAAGAAAAGAGAAGAGAAATGAAATAACAACAATAGAAAAAGAAAAAAAAAACATTAACAGCAGCAGCAAGCAACAGATCAAAGCTAATCCTGTATTACAGCGGTTCACTCCACTCCACATTGTTATGTCAAAGTGTATTAAACAATATCCACCGTTTTTAAAGGGTTGACAACACGTAGTTCAATATTGATTCATTGTAAAAATGACCGATCGATAAAGCTGTTCCAAGTGACCAGTTCAGATGTTACAGGAGACTGTATATTATTTGCAAAGCGCAGCAGAATTAACAAAAGCTAGCCAAGTTATACAGAGCGACACATTAAATCCTGTGGACAATGCTTATTCACTCTATTTTTTTTTCATTGATTTATTTATGCATTTTATACATGTATATTCTTTTTTTTTCCCTTTCCTCTCTTTCTTTTTTTTTTCTTCTTTATTTTTTTTGCCTGCTTCTCCCATCTTCTTTGATTCCCTTTGAATTTCGTGTGTATCTTCGGGTGTGTAGATTATCAGAACCTAAACGACGGTGCTACAATGGAAGCCAATGATAGCATGTGGCCAATCGTTTTGTTATTTTATATTAGATTATGGAACTGGCACCTATACACATTTCTCTTTCTCCCTCCCTTCTCCCTCCACCTCTCTCCCTCCCATCTATCTATCTATCTATCTATCTATCTATCTATCTATCTATCTATCTATCTATCTATCTATCTATCTATCTATGTAGCAAGGGTGGCACGTGTGAACGACGGAGCCATCTTGAGCATAACCCTATGAACA
>NC_068987.1:68525508-68529960 GCF_001194135.2 Octopus bimaculoides | reverse complement strand
TTTTTTTTTTTTTTTTTTTCGATCCCTTCCTACGATCCCTTTTGATCGACACCACCCCTTTTTTTTCCTTCCTTCCCCCTCCCAAAAAGAAGAGGTCTACATTGTATTTGTCCCATCTTCGTTGAGCCCTGTATGGCTAATAAAAGAAATGTATCTATCTATCTATCTATCTATCTATCTATCTATCTATCTATCTATCTATCTATCTATCTATCTATTTATCTCTCTCTCTCTCTCTCTCTCTCTCTCTCTCTCTCTCTCTCTCTATATATATATATATATATATATATATATATATACAGGGTGTCCACAAAGTCTGGGTACATTGGGATTAACACATACTTTAAGAAATTGTTATTTAATTGTTTATGTTATGATTTTATTTACTCCATGTACCCAAATGGGGATTATTAACACATACTTTAAAAAATTATTATTTCTTATATTTAATTGTTTATATTATAATTTTATTTACTCCATGTACCCAGACTTTGTGGACACCCTGTATATGTATGTATGTATACATATGTAGTTATTCATATCTGGATAATCAGATAGATAGATTGATTGACTCATAGATATGTTTATTGGCACATATGCAAAGAAGCAATATCACACTCACTATTTCCTCATGTTTCAGTGATGGACATGCTTATATACCAGCATTTCTTGTAGCAAAACGAACGATACAAGCAGAATTAGGAAACTGAGCGCTGTTTTTCGACCCTACTTGAAATAACAGTCATATATCTCCCGTAGATCACAGAAAATAAGTACTGCTTTATTATGCGATCCTAGGCATTCTAACTGGCTGAAGTGGATGGATCATGATGGAAAGAGCAAGAAAACCTTTGGTCGTATACTAACTAGGTCCTGGTGCTAAGCAACAAAATATATTCATCATATTAACTGGCACTCCGTCAGTTACAACGACAAAGGGCCCAGTTAATCCGATCAACGGATCAGCCTGCACGTGAAATTAACGTGCATGTAGTTGAGCTCTCAACAGATAAATATAGTTTTAACGTAGTTCTCAGGGAGATTCAGTGTGACACAGTGTGACAAAGCTGGCCCTTGGAAATACAGGTACTACTCGTTTTTGACAGCTGAATGGATTGGAGAAATGTAAAATAAAGTGTCTTGCTCAAAGACACAACGCGCCGCTAGGAATTGAACTCATGATCTTGCGATCGTGAGTCGAACAC
Organism: Octopus bimaculoides; assembly: GCF_001194135.2. Classification (NCBI taxonomy): domain Eukaryota; kingdom Metazoa; phylum Mollusca; class Cephalopoda; order Octopoda; family Octopodidae; genus Octopus; species Octopus bimaculoides. Next base: position 68,528,755 of record NC_068987.1, on the reverse strand, counting down.
CCTAACCACTAAGTCACGCGCCTTCATTGTCAACCACATAGAGAAGAAATAACTGAGTAAATACATATACTACCCATTAGAATGTCATCAATTCATGCCCATCGTCGGTATTTTGTTGCGTACTAGAGCAAGCTCACTGAACGGTGAGCACAGTTTCTAAAGATAACGGCTTTGATTGGCTTGTTTAATGTCTTCATTGCTGGTCATATCTCATCTTACAGCAAGGTACCGGCTTTACCATAACCTTCGGCTCACATCTCCGCCGTCTCTAAAGAAATTGCACATCTTATAGTGGACTCTTTATATAAAGTCTGAGTAAATCTAATATTTCTGCTATTCTTTTCAGAAGAAATCGACCCTCCCGAAAAATACTATCGATTTCTAATAATAATAATAATAATAATAATAATAATGATGATGATGATGATGATGATGATGATGATGATGATGATGATGATGATGATGATGATGATGATGATGACGACGACGACGACGACGACGACGATGATGATGATGATGATGATGATGATTTCTTTTATTGGACACAAGAGCCAAACATTGATGACAATATCAAAGGTCGAGACACAGCACACAAACAGATGGGGCTTTATATCGATCAAGGGGAGACTCTATAACAATAAGTATAAAACAAAAGGATGATCCGAACGAAAATTACGTTCAGCAAAAACTTATAGCTTGTACCTTTTCGTTGACACTCGACCTTATTTTGGTTAATAGAACGCCTGTATAAGTTGCTGTTGAACGGTACTGTATGTAAAGGAAATATTCTTCCGTAGGTCTCACTTGATCATTAGAGAAAGAAAGAGAGAGAGCGAGAGAGAGAGAAGTAGGAGAGAAAGAAAAATTACTCCATTAGTGTATATTATAATGGTACAATCTTTCTCTAATTTTCCGGCCCAAGAGATGAGAGATGGATGGTGTCAATAAGCTTATAATTTAGCCAAGAGTTACACAAGCTAATCATGGTCAAATGCCTAGTTGATGCCAAGTGAAGTGCATTACCATTACTCCACCTGGGTTTCTCAAAGTTGTGGGACCATTGTTGAGTGACATACGTCCACAATATATCGGCTTCTAAATTTTTGGTAACAGCTGTTAACATTAATTTGCGGGGTGTGAGAACGAAGGTTCATAATTGATTGTGTGGGAGATTTTCCCTTTCTGGGAAGCATGCCTCTGAATATATATGTGTGAGACTGGAGAGTCACAACTGGAGCGTCTTTCATCAGAATTATGCTGGAACGTGATTGTCACAGAGTTAATCAACATCTACAACAACAGCAACAGCACTGCACCTCCTATCTGACAATGTAATAAAAAGGAGACGCCATCAACAAACACAAAAGAAAGGGAAAAAATAGACATAATCAACAACATAGGAACAGCAACAACAAATACAATAATAACAACAATGGCTATAGGAACTACCGAGTGGAAACAAAATAGGAAGTGAGAGAAGAGAATACGATGGTAACATGAAAATCAAAATAGCCACATCGACAGAATGTAAGAAGGCATGCGGTGGTGGTGCTGGTGGTAGAGGAGAGAGAAATAATGAAAGGAAGAGATACAGAAAGACGACTCAAAAATTAGAGAAATAAAAAATTCTTGTAAAAATAAAAAAAATTAAAAAATGAACGTAAAGAAAAGATGAGGAAAAATTGCAGAAAACAAATAAAAAAATTAAAAAGATCTAATGAAAATGAAAAATAGACAAAAAGAAAGATGCCGAAAGAGAAAATGACTTGGTTGAATTGAAGAAAGCAAATACAGCAAAAGTAAAAGAAAGAAAACAACAGCAATAATAATTCAATAGTCTAAAAATTTCTCAAACTAAATTTATCCCTGATAAATACATAAGCTTGGCAACATCACTACAACATCTTCCTCTTCTTTTCTCTCTCTTTCTTCCTTATTTCCCATGCTTCGCCTTCTTCAGGTCGTATTTTCACACATATAGACACAGTACACTGCCTATTTCTCCCTCTCATACACATGCACAGACATCATGCACCCTTTCACTTCATTTCTCTTACTATACACCACCTATTCAATATTATCTACATCCGTGTTGGCGCAGACGATAGGTGTTCGTGCAAAATGGCTGCAGTTGCCATAGTAACTTTGCGAACGTGTGTAGCAGCCGATACCACGTTGAAAGCAACCGCCATATTAATAATAATGGCCTAGGAGAAAGCTTATCTGTCGGCAACTGGTTAGTCTGTTGGTTACTGCTTTGAAATTTGTTTTCTCTGCACATACTTGCAGGAAACATGAGGTGTTACAGGCTGGGGAAAGAGGCAAAAGTACTAATGTGAACATGTGTAAATGTATGGATGTATGCATGTATGCATGTATGCATGTGTGTTTGTGTGTGTGTGCATTCGCATATACATACACATAAATACACGCACAGACATATGCATTACACATACACAAACACACACATATATATATTGTCTGTGCATTTGTATTATGTAGTTATCAGCAAATTCACACACGCATACGCACACATATTCGACGAGCACAATAGAAAAGTTTTAGATTTGTATATGTATACATATATGAATACACAGCGGCTTATGCAAATAAAGTGTGCGTGTTTTGGTTACGTATGCAAATTTGTATTTTAGATGGTACCACACTAAACGAGATACCCATACTGTATTTCAATGTGGGTGTGGATGCATTTACGAAAGTATGTATATGTATCTTTGTGTCTGTGCATATATACATGTATGCCTGTATAGGCGTATATGTATTATATATATATATATATATATATATATATATATATATATTCATAGAATTTCTATATCTAGATATAAACATATAGGTGTATATATACCTTTACATACATACCTAACAACCTACATACATACATACATGCATACATACATGTGTGTGTGTGTGTGTGTTTGTGTATAGAGTATACACAAACGCATATACATATATATATGTGCGTGGGAAAGAAAATGTATATGCATATTGATTATGCGTATACACACTCGCATATACATGTATGTGTCTGTGAGTGTGTGTGTATGTATGTGGTATTTCATTCTTACATTGAGATATTTGCAAACACATCAAAAAACAGGCATATTTAAGTTGACTTGCATATATTGCAGTTATTTGAGATTACAGGTGTATTTACAAACATACACGCATACACACACACAAACATAAATACATACATACATATATATATATATATATATATATA
>NC_068987.1:68522676-68525415 GCF_001194135.2 Octopus bimaculoides | reverse complement strand
TATATATACGTATATTCATATACATATGCATAAATATATGTGTGTGTGTATATATAAATATATATATAAATACATATACACACACCATTTATGTGCATATGCATATATATATTCAATAGCGCACGTGCACACTTGTACATACATATAGTGTATACGTGTACATATATCTTTATGTCTGCATATATACACGAGGTATATATATATATATTTGATCTATAGTATTACCTACGTGTACTTGTATGCTCAGGTCTGTATATATATGTAAATTTATATACAAAAATCTGACTGTATACATACACGCATATGTATGTATATGTGTGTGTGTGTGTGTATGCATGTATGTATACCGCTATATATATTTTTTCCTCTTCTGTTTGATTTCTCATCTCTTCTTTTATCTTTCTTACTGTTCATAAAGAATTTCTTTGATAACCTTCCATCTCTTCGTCACACCACACACCAACCTACCATTTCCTCTTTGCTTCTTCTGTCTCACACATCAAAACCGAACCACGGGGCCTCGACAGCCGAGAGAAATATTTTGGTTCAGCTGATACGCTTAGAGAGTAGACTTGATGAGTGTGAATGAGAAACAGACAGATATAGATGTAGTCTGTATATGCGTTTTATATGTGCTTATATATAAGTGTGTATGGAGAAGTAGATAGATCGAACAAGAGAGATGGAGTGAGTGAGGCTGGCTGAGATAGTGTTGTTAAAGAAAGTGTCTATGTATGCAGAAATAGATGGAAAATGTTTAAGGAAAGTGAAAGTAGAACTACAGTGGATAAAGTGTGCTAGAGAGAGGGAGAAGCTTATGATGTAAGAGGGTTGGATAGAATTCTAGTAAGGCGGTAGATTGATAAATTAATGTAATTATGGGTGCTGGTATGGCTGCGTGGTTAAGTATTTCGCTTCACTTTACAACCAAAATGTCTCGGCTTCGAACCTATAGTGAGATTACGTGGCGGTAGCTGCCCTTCACGTGCCTAGATACATAAGCATATCAGAGATGCAGTGAGCTACTCTTATGGAAATCTGTAATCAACGAAGGTATTGTTCACCGAATTCCCATAAAGACTTTTTTGATGACCCTGAAGTAGTGTTTAGTTGCCATCCGGAAGTGAGAAAACAAATTGCTTAAGAAAACCTGCAATAGAGCACAGTAGTATTAGCGAGGTGATAGCAAATCAAAGTGTCTTGGAAATATTGTCGGTTACTTTTGCTGTTCAGTCATGAACGAACAGACTTATGGTCGACAACTTCTAGCACTGGCAAAATTGTCACGATTTATATCTAGAACTACATTATACAATATATCCTTCATCATGAAGGATAATCCAATAGAATTGGCTACTATTTCTACAGGTTGTGTGAATAAGGTGGCCGGCCATTGGCAGCTCTTCCTTGGATATGTTTGAAATTGTAATATTAAACATTGGCTGTCGCAGTCCTTTAGTATGTTTTAGCCATTAAAGGCTGAAACGAGGCTGTAGCTAACTCCATACCTTCACATTGAAAATGTCCTTAAGTACAACACAAAGGCATACAATTTACACATCCTTATTTCACCTTTCCTTCTGGTGTAGATCTTCATGAAGGTGTTATTAACTTCATAATGTATTTATATGTGTGTATGACCATTCAACGCCCTCTCGCCTCCTCTTTCCCTCTCTCTATCTTTCTCTCTGTGTCTGTTATTCTATTATTCTTGCGCTGTCTCACTCTTCTTTTTCTATGTATATCGTATAAACTCAACCTTTATTTATCTATCTATCTATATGTCTGTCTATCTGTTTGTCTATCTATCTATCTATCTATCTATCTATCTATCTATCTATCTATCTATCTGTCTATCTATCTGTCTGTCTGTCTGTCTGTCTGTCTGTCTGTCTGTCTGTCTGTCTATCTATCTATCTATCTATCTATCTATCTATCTATCTATCTATCTATCTATCTATCTATCTTACCCTCCCTCAATCCCTCTATCTATCTATGAAATGACTATTGGCCTTCACTTTAAATCTAACAGTCGCACGGATACATACACGCATGCTTAATAGCCCCCTCCATATAAACGCACACACATATACACATACATACATACATACACATATTTGTCAATACATAGTAAATCTATAAAAAAAAAAAAATTTTAAACCACGCATATATACAATATTTGCCTCCAACCCAGCTCCTCACAGATATACATACATTCTCAAAACAAATACTTATAAATACTTATTCGCTCCTTGTAGAATGAGAAATATTTCACACAGTCGCACACGCAGAAAATTTCACACATTTTTACACACACACACTTTCACACTTATTCTACGTTTCTAAATTTCTTTTGTTAAGCTTTCGTTTCTTTTTAAATTCCTTTATCAGTTTCATACGTATGTATGCGTATACGTATGTGTGCATGTAGACACACACACACACACACACACACACACACACACACACACACACACACACACACACATACATACACATATACATACATATATATATGTATGTATGTATGTATATATGTTTGTATGTATATATATATATGTATGTGTGTATATATATATATACACACATACATATATATATGTATATATGTATATATATATATATATGTATATATATATATATGTATATATATATATGTATATATATATATGTATATATATATATATGTATATATATATATGTATATATATATATATGTATATATATATATGTATATAT
>NC_068987.1:68521240-68522395 GCF_001194135.2 Octopus bimaculoides | reverse complement strand
ATATATATATATATACATATATATATATATATATATATACATATATATATATATACACGCACGCACACATATGTATATAATTTATGATTATTTTATTATCTTTATTCTTTTCTTTTTGTGCTTCCCGTATTTACCACTCGATCTTTAGTTTTAACGATAGAAATTTATTTGAAAAGGTGAAAAAAAACGTGTTTTTATACTTAAAACCATTGAATGTAACATACATACGCATGATACGTAATCATATATACGCTCACACTCAGGCATACGTAATCATATATACGCTCACACTCAGGCATACGTAATCATATATACGCTCACACTCAGGCATATATAGCTACCTATATGCGTAACAAACAATCTGTATGCGTCACATACATTCTCGGATACATGAATAAATACATACAAACATACACAAACTCAATTATACATATGTGCACACATCATTTGCACATACAATATTTGCAAGCATATATTGTAGCTAAACGTATATAGATGGATCTATACCGATTTCAATGCTGATTCTTTCATTTATTCAGTTATAGATGCAAATGGTCGAGTACACCACAGACTCAGCAATATTTAACGTAATTCTCAAGCAGAATTATCGTGACATAGTTTGTGACTAGCCTGAGGTTTTGATTTACAAGTAGAGTCCATCCGTATGGCTTCAACATCTTTCTCTTAAAACAATTAAAAGAAAATTTCTTATAGCGAACAACGTTTGCCCAAAATAAGATAGAGTTATACAGGAATTCATGATTGCAAGGCGGAATCCTAAACTATTTAGCCTTGATAGTATCAATTCATATATGCATACACATACATACACATGCACGCGTGTATATATATATATATATATATATAACGTGAGAGAGTTAGGGGTTGGGGGTTCAACCCACTAAGGGATAGTATCTATCCAGTATACTGCTGGGAGGGTACCCAATTATTGCTACACTAGTGCTATACTAGGTGCAATCAATGGGAGCGGGTAAAAGTGGCGGTTTTACCCAAAATTTGTGTAACAATTAGAAAATGAAGGATAATATGCTGAACCCAACTACTTGCAGACGGTGTATCCCGTTGAATTCATTAATTTAATTCATAGCAAAAGTGACAAAAAAAGGAAGAAAAGAAAAAGAAAGAAAGAACCAA
>NC_068987.1:68518608-68520635 GCF_001194135.2 Octopus bimaculoides | reverse complement strand
ACACACACACACACACACACACACACACACACACACACACACACACACACACACACATATTACACACATATATATGTATGCAAACGTATTTAAGTCTGTATGTACACAAAAATATACATACATGCATATATATATGCACATATATATATGTGTGAAAGATGACCGAGATTCGAAATTGTCCTTCATGATTAGTCTTCTGGCCTGATCTGGTTATAGCAGTGGATAATGAAGCCTATATGGTTCTGTAATATTCCCTCCCATACTGTGTATGATGTCAAAGATGCAACAAGTTGTTGGGTATTAGGTTTTTATCTTTACGGACACAACGCTTCTTCCCAACACACGCAATCTCATATGATTCGCTATATTCAAAAAAACGTGGATACTTGTTTGTATGTAAGCATGGAAACCTGCACGCATATATATATGCATATTACATATTGAAATGCATGCACTGTTCGTCATGAAATGTCTCATATGTTAATTTAAACATCATACGCATTGTCTTATGTTGTGTAGAAGGAAATATATTATAAGAATGTATCTCTGTATGCAATTATATATTGGTGCAAGGTAGAGACGTTAATAATCTTATACTATGCATTCCGCTTCTCTTCCCGTCTCTTACACTTTCTGTCTCCCTAGCTCTAATTCGCTAATACAGATCTTACTCACACCCAACCCATCCAACTAACCAAAACATATATATATATATACATATATACATACATACACAGATATATAGTTTCATCTATTTATTCATATATATGTAGATGTATATACAAATGAATATATGTATGTGTATATGTATATATATGTATATCCATGAGTACATCCATGTGTATGTGTATATATATATATATATATATATATATATATATATATACAGGCACACATACAGATAGATATAGATATATCGCAAGAATAAGAGATATAAAATGTGTTTTATTGCGTTTCTATCATTATATTTCATATCTTGCACAATAGATATATGTGGGTAACCATGTGGGTTAATATATGTACATATATACACATAGAAACACACAATTATACTCTTATAATTTTAGACACAAACGCATGTATATATATGTGTGTGTGTGTGTGTGCATGTGTGTGTGTGTACGTGCGTGTGTGTGTGTGTGTGTGTGTGTGTGTGTGTGTGTGTGTGTGTGTGTGTGTGTGTGTGTGTGTGTGTGTGCAGATATCTAGATATCTATCTTACTTCTGGGAAACGACAATCAATACATAGCCACAAGGGAACTTGCCAAGAAGATGACATCTATACAATATTGGATTGTATTTTAGAATTTTATTCAAGTTTTCATTTGAGTTGCATTGGAATGCCATAACTATCTATATTCGTTGTCCATTGAAGGCAGTAGATAAGGTGTGGCAGGAACTAACATGAAAAAAAAAATCGATTATGAATGAACAAATATATAAACAGAGAATGCAAAACTTATGTAGAAATCTCTTTACACACATATATTCATCCCTACGTACAGGCACTCGTACATCAATGCATACATATTTGAGTGCGTGCATACATACATACGTAAACATGGATAGATAGATAGATAGTCATAGATAGATAGTTATAGATATATGTATGTGTATCTATATGTGTGTATAAATACATGTGTGTGTGTGTATATATATGTATGTGTATGTGTGTCTATAAATATATATATGTGTGTGTGTGTGGTGTGTGTTTGTACACGCGTTAATGAAGAAGCGCAAGTAGCACTCAAGACATTTGATTGGAGTTGCATCTATTTATGCATTTAATAATAGTTTGACTTCGCTTCATCCAGTAAATGCTTCGTCGACGCGCAGGACATGTTCATCTCTGCCTCCGAATATTTAACGAGATGGTCATATCCTATGCGCCTATGAAACCTTAAGTCATGTGGAGCGGATTCAAAATGTCATACATACATACACATACATACATACATACATTCATACATACATACATATATATATATATATATATATATATATATATATATATATATATATATATA
>NC_068987.1:68515788-68518061 GCF_001194135.2 Octopus bimaculoides | reverse complement strand
ATATATATATATATATATATATATATATATATATATATATATATATATATATATACATACATATATATATACATATATATATATATATACATATACATATATATATATATGTATAAATATATGTGTGTGTCTGTGTGTTTATGTATATATATACATGTATGTGCGTGTGTATGTATGTGTACACTCACTCTCTCACACGCTTAAAACGCTACTTCGGCGTTGGCATATTCTAGTGACTACTTATGAAACATGATTTAGCAATAGCTATGTTATTTTGTTCATGGTGCTCTGGACTCAGAGAAGGAGTTAAGTATATATATATATAAAGTATATATTATAAGCCCCTGAGCAATGCAATACACTGGGACTATATGCACAACTGCAACAAACGTAGGTTAGCATTGATCCTCCTAGACTCGTTAAGCCTCCTAGTAACTGCCCTTTGAGCCCATGTTTTAAGAGGCCATTAGGTGAAACATTCTACAGTGACGTAGCAGTTATGACTAGTTTTCTTTCTGTCCTTTTTATTCACTCACCGTAGTAATCACTTATGTACTCTCGATTGGAGACATCGACCAATGGAGAGAAAGAAAGGAATATATTTATTGTTCGTATGTTTGAGGTTTTTGCCAAAATACATGTAACAAATAGTTCTTAAAAATTTGGTGAAAAATGTGGTGCTGACTGAATAAGTATCATAACTCTTAATAGTGTTTAAATGATGTAAACAAATCTCCGACTGATTGGCTGACTGACTGTACTTGGATTCCACAATGAAGAATCCTGACAATTCCGTTTCCTTCCTAGTCTCTGAAGAAAGCCATATAACTATCGAATTTCATTTCACCATTGAATGCCTTATCTCAAAATAAGTTCTGTCTAAATTGAAATTATTCAGTTACTTCAAGTCTTTTGCACATATTCTTCGATTCAGTTATTAATCCCATTCAACTATCTGACAGAACCATGTTACTCAATATTACAAGCTTGTTGCTTTCGACGCTTCTCTCACATAGAGAGGTTATCTCTGTTTCACAATAGCAATATGCCAGCAACAATGACCTTTTAGTTTAGTAGTATTTGGTATTGGATATGATTTGAAAGTTAGCAAGTTAGTTTCATGGTTCTTCCCGCCTGAACAGGACTTCAAGTTACTGAAAATAATCTTATAAATTGTAAGTTTATGTTTGTAATGTGCCTTGTTGCATTCATATAAAACATAGGGTTTGTTTAATGCCGCTAAAAGAGAAGAAATAATGTATTTGTCAAACCAGAAAGCGGCAAGAACTGTATGATTTATTGAAATACACGTATTCATAATGGCGATTACTACATCAGGCACAATACAAATTTTCTCATGGAAGAAATCAAATGCGGCACTGGGATTTCTTTTGACGTCCTGTTGAGAGTTGCGTAATGTGGAATGATTCTCGATTTCTGATTATAGCTATTTTGCCATACTCAGCTAAAGTTCTTGAAAAAGACACATGTTGTCAGAGAGTTTTATAATGGCTTATCTACAACATTAGTCGAATTGCAAACAATCGGAACACTTGTTAGTTAAATGTTGCTCATATAGTCGACATTAGAGTGATTTTACTTCAATAAGGTACCTAATTACAGCTACGTAGCTTGAGTGACTATTTATTTTCCCTCTTAGAAGGCATACTGTACAGTAATTGAGAAAGGATATTAAGCAGTAACTCTTCTGTCTATGATATAACTCTCAGAAAATTTTGTCTAAATATATATTAATCCATAATGATTTAGAAATAAGAACATATTAGACATTGTTGTCCTAGTCACACTATAATTAAACATATTTGTCTGCTCGATTAAGGTTGATCTGGGGCTACACAATAACAAATGTAATATTATAAAGGAAACATGCACGTAGTCTGATTCTTTTGATTATGAACAATACACACCTAAAACGCTTGAAAGTCGCCACGCAGTTTAGCTATCACAAACTTCGATAATCACTTATAGCAATATCACATATATAACACTGACATCTGGTCCCCTTCAGGACCAGAAACAAATAGAATTTAGTGCACTATTGTAGTAGGAGACACATTATTGAAGAATTCTTGGTTTCATGAAAGGCTGGAAAATTTGATGACATTAATTTGATTTTTAAAAGATTTGAGTGGATAGCAGAAATCTATACTGATATTGTGACATTTTCGTGAAGTTTGCTATAAATTTTGTATTGTGCATTAACTTTTGAATATATACATATATATATATATATATATATATATATATATATA
>NC_068987.1:68514306-68515658 GCF_001194135.2 Octopus bimaculoides | reverse complement strand
AGAGAGAGAGAGAGAGAGAGAGAGAGAGAGAGAGAGAGAGAGAGAGAGAGAGAGAGAGATGATCGTTGCACTTCTTCCAGCACATCAATGTGATGTGCATGTGTCTGTGCGCATATTTGTATGACGGTGTTTGCATTTATTTATGAAGCTACGCCTGGGTTTCAATAACCAAAAGTTTCCTGCGGACGCACTTATCAAATTTTGTTCAAGCTCGTTTGATTGAAATTTGAGTCAGTTATGTAGCTTTATGCAACTATCAAATAGATATATGAGCTCTTCTTTTGTATTGAGTTCCATTTCTTTGGTTTGTACCACCAATCCAATACACGCGCACGGAAGCACAGATAAACACACAGACACACACACACATACATACACACATAAACACACATGCACACATACATGAATACAAACATCTCACATCAGCGCATACAAACCTATGTAGCATTCACATTTCTACGCAGTGACATGTAATAGAATATCTATTTTAATTAGTTTGTAGTATATCATGAATTCATCTCAGATAGATCAATACATTGATATAACTATTCACATACATATATGTTCAACCATAAACACACACACATACATGAACACATACACACACACACACACACACACACACACACACACACACGTACACACACATACATATACATGAACACACACAAACATGAACTCACACACACGAAATAAAACTACATGGATCACCATCGGTTTTCCCGATGAGTATTGCATTGAATTGTATAGTATTAATGAGTGAATATTCCCTCTAACCTTTTCACCCTTAATGTAAATCTCCTGCAGAGCAAGCATTACAGTGTGTGTGGCAAAAACTGTACATTGAGATACAGATACTGTACATTCAACGAACTTCCTCGATTTCCCCTGAAACCCAAATTCACTCTAAGGTGTCGGGCGCTCCGTTATCTTAAAACAAAAATAATACATATTTAAGATACCATGTTGCAAATCGGACAGAGGAGCTCACGTTCACGATGGAGTATTCTTAACTATTTAGCCATCACTTTCCTTTACTCTCTCTCTCTCTCTCCCTATATATATATATATATATATATATGTATGTAAGAATGCATATATATGCTTGCAAACACATACACACATATATACACATACATACATGTGTGTGTATGAGTTTATGTATCTATGTGTGTATACATATGTGTATATATATATATATATATGTATGTGTGTGTGTGTGTGTGTGTGTGTGTGTGTGTGTGTGTGTGTGTATGCGCTCTTCTGTTCATATGTACACATAAATATTGAATGCATTATGTGTATAGAATTTACATACATTTAGTTATTTTCCCATAAACCTTCATATACTT
>NC_068987.1:68510180-68512905 GCF_001194135.2 Octopus bimaculoides | reverse complement strand
CACCACCACCACCACCACCACCACCACCACCACCGTCGTTGTCGTCATCGTTGTTATTAATTTTAATGAATTTTTTATTATCGTTATTTATATAGTTATTATAAAATTTATTAATATAACATTTATAGCTGGTGGTGGCGATGAGTGCGGCGGCGGCGGCGGTGGTGGTGGTGTAGGTAGTTATAGTAATGGTATTGGCTTTGTTACTTGGGAAGCTGGAGGGGGTTGGCGTCCTATTGAATGACGTAAGAGTGCTTGTATTATAGAATGTATATATAGTTTGGTTTATTGTATTACTATAGGCGGACATGCTGATAGATGAGTTTGCAACCGTAATGGTTGGGATGCTATACTGGTGACGGTCGTTCTTTGTTGTATGCTGTAATCGTTTTCTTGCCTGTTTTCTGACAATTGCGAATGGCTAATCATGTTGAGATGATGATGTTGCCACTGTTTTGATGTTGCTGATAGTGTCGTCGCATTGTTACAATTCTTGCTTAGTTCCAAGTCAGCGCTATTTGCACTGACGTATAATAGTGGCACTCCGTCGCTTACGACGTCGAGGGTTCCAGTTGATCCGATCAACGGAACAGCCTACTCGTGAAATTAACGTGCAAGTGGCTGAGCACTCCACAGACACGTGTACCCTCAACGTAGTTCTCGGGGAGAATTTCAGCGTGACACAGTGTGACAAGTCTGACCCTTTGAATTACAGGCACAACAGAAACAGGAAGTAAGAGTGAGAGAAAGTTGTGGTGGAAGAGTACAGCAGGGTTCGCCACCATCCCCTGCCGGAGCCTCGTGGAGCTTTCGGTGTTTTCGCTCAATAAACACTCAGAACGCCCGGTCTGGGAATCGAAACCGTGATCCTATGTCCGCGAGTCCGCTGCCTAAACACTGGGCCATTGCGCCTCCACACTAATGTATAATAATCAAAGGCATTCCAACCATTATGATTCTAGAGTATTTTCAAGCATAGTATATCTGGGACTGTATTATCGACAATGTCCTTGCTCTTTAAAAACGGTAATGTTTGATTTGAAAGAAATTTGTTTACTATTTCTAGCAGGTCGCGGACCTCGTAGAAACTCTTGTTGCTAGTCATGAGGTTAGTAGCTGTGGTTATAGTTGCGTTTGTTGTGTTGATTGGCTGTTAAGACGATATCAACTAGCTTTGACAATAAAGAAATGAAATGCAGTGAGGTAACGACGTTGATCGTTGCATTATTAGTAGATCTGACAATGAACAGCGATACTGTGATTATCTCTAGTTGTATTGTTGGTAAAGGTTGTGGTACGACAACCTTTACCAACAATAAAGGTTGTGGCTGTGGTTGTGGTGAGAAAGAATAGAGATGATTGTATACATTGAATGGCTCGTACTGATATTGTCATCTTTAGTATATAAGTTTATTTTATCTTTTACTTGGGACGTAAAACAGGGCCTATGATCCTTTACAGATCATCCGAGGCTAGTGGAAGGGGTTGGGGGAGAAGTTACCCTCAGATTGGAGATCTGGCCTCATACTTTACTTTAGGAATGGGCAATGTTTTACGAAAAGAGAACCGCTCTGCCTAAAAAAGAAAACAAAAAATATCCAAAGTAATTTTCCGTTAGGCGTTCTATCCAGTCTTGCGATCCCAGTCTTTGCGCATGCCTAGTCTACAGCAAAGTTGACTCTGGCTAAAAACAGACAAGTTGGTAGGCGATGGATTAAATCTTTCAGGATTTTCGATCAAAACACAAAAGAGACGAAAGAAATTCTGCGACATTTTTACTGTTCCATCAATCCACCGCCTTGCAGATTTTGCTTAGGCCGATTTATATCCCCATTTCAAATCTATATCTTTTGAACTTTATGTAGTTGATTAAAAATTAGTATGAGTCAAATATATAATTGATGGTCGAATTTGATGAAACAATATCATCCTTTTTCAGTAAAAGCCACATGTTCTGCTTGATTTTTGCATTAGATGATTCGATTCCGATTTTTATTCTAACTTATCAGTTTCGGATCTTCTCAAATGGGATTAAATTGCATAACTATGTTTGTCGTATCTGTTGCTATTTTAGAAATGGTTTTTGCCAAGCCATGATTGAGTGTGCCACTAATAGAAAATATTTCAGAGTAATTATACCGTTGTTTAAATTTTCCTTTTATTCCTCTTTTTTGTTTTTGTTTTAAACCTAAAGTTGTGATTTGAGAGTGAGGTTTAACTGTTATTGCTAGCGTGGCGTGCATACAAGTACAGGTCTTTGCTAAATCTATGAGTTTCAATTTTGCGTTGTTTAATCGAATATGCTACAGTTATCTTTCGAGAATACTTTCCTCCTCAATATCTCCAGGATTGCCATCACTATAACTCGCTGCAAACACAATTCATACATAATTTACAGCTTAACAGAACAAGAAAGACCGACGTAAAATGAATAATTTGCCCAAGGAACAAATCATAATCGCACTAACGAAATCTTAACTTACATCACTTGAGATACGAGTCTGATTTATTATTCACTCGATTATTTCAATTGATTTATCTATCTCGCTGGGTCTATCGCGCTCTGTTTATAATCTATCTATCTATCTATCTATCTATCTATCTATCTGTCTATCTATCTGTCTATCTATCTATCTAGGCTTTTCTCTCCACGGATAAACCTAATCTGTTCCCCGTTTTTTTACATCGACTGTGATACACGATCCCTATTGATCGTCCCCCACAC
>NC_068987.1:68508395-68509423 GCF_001194135.2 Octopus bimaculoides | reverse complement strand
GTGTGTGTGTCTATGTGTTAATGCACGTGTGCGTATGCGTGACTATTTACTATCTAGGCAACCGTTAATCGATGAATATGTATGTGTGAATGTGTGTATCACTTTGTGGTACGAGTGTGTGTGTGTGTGTGTGTGTGTGTGTGTGTGTGTGTGTGTGTGCATACGCGTGTGTGTGTATGTGTGTGTGTGCGTGTGTTTGTGAATCTGTGAGCGCGAGTGAGTTTGTGGATTGTGCATGTGTATTTGGAAAAAATCCTATACTTAAGTTCAGGTGAGAAACAATAAGAAGTGAAAGTGAAAGAAGAGCGAATACTTGTGATGCTGGGATGTGAGGTTGTGGACGGGTGGATAGAGAGAGGAGCATGTGAACAACAATCGTTATCTGAGATTACAGTTGGAAAACGAAGTATGAACGTAGCTCAAGTAGCCAACGGGTTTGATCCTGCTTATCTGTATAGGAATTATGTAAACGAGGTGTCATGTCACAGAATCTCAGTTAGATTTCTGATTTGTCATCAGTGTCTGGGAGAAACGATCTGATCTAGACAGATGCACACACTAGAAGTAATATAATACACCACGGCTGAACTATTCCATGCAATGCATTTCTTTGTGTACTTGCTGAGCATGCACATACATACACATAGATGCATTTCTGTAGAGGATGTTTTAAGACTTGAAACAAAGAATAGTTGTTAACATGTAAAAGACATTTGTATCTAAGTATGGGGACAGACGCACATACATGCGTTTCACTTTTACACTACACAAATATAATTGTATGTGTATATCCATAGACACAATCATCAGTCGTCAAACACACACGCGCGTGCAATCAAACAAATGAACAAACAAACATACAAACAAGCAGGCAAACATATTTTAGTAGTTTTACACAGAAACTTCTCAGAAATAAGAAAACACTCATCATCATTTAGATGCTTGGCTCTGAGAAACAAAGCTTTCCAGAATTATAATATATATATATATATATATATATATGTGTGTGTGTGTGTGTGTGTGTGTGT
>NC_068987.1:68506902-68508085 GCF_001194135.2 Octopus bimaculoides | reverse complement strand
AGAGAGAGAGAGAGAGAGAGAGAGACATACGAGCACCCGTACCGATGTCAAGTAAAGTTTTTCCTCTTTATTCTTTTACTCTTTTACGTGTTTTAGTCACATGACTAAACGCGCATGGCATAGTGTTTTGAAGATTGCACTCATGATTCCTGGAACGGGGGATACGTTCTGTTCTTGAGCAAAACACGTTGCTCCAGTCTACTCAGCTGGCAAAAAATAAGTAATTCTGCGACAGACCACCTAGGAGTGAATATGTACGTCCCAATATCTGAGAAACTAGCTTTAAAAGCTTATGGCTCGGGAAGGACTTGTGTGTGTGTATAAAATGCATTTTGGGATATTTCTTATTTGAACTTTTATTTGTCTATCATTACATTGAATCCTGATAAATAATATTTTCGCTCTATATTAAGTTACACTGCTTGCTGTCGATCTTAACGTTACCCATCATAAAACTATTTCAACGAAAACAGAGTTTCTTATCTATTCAACAACACGGCGTGTATTATGTTTAGAATATTCAATTGATCTCAGGTCATTTAGTTATTTTAATTGAAGTAATAAAAGCTGGCGTAATTTATATTGAATATCTTATCTGATATATATTTCGGTTCTTTTAAAAGTTATTTGTATATAACATATCTGAGTATAATTTGATTGCACGTTAAAAGAAGTGTTTAAGATCATAACTAGAAATGGTTTTTCACTGTTTCCAAGTATGCTATATAAATCTCACCATATTTGTTTTATAATTTTAGAGGCATTCTCGAAACATAACCGCATAGACATGCGTGTATTTATGTATATTATGTACATATGTATGTATGTATGTATGTATGTATGTATGTATGTATGTTTGGATGGATGGATGGATGGATGCATGCATGTATGTATGAATGTATGTACGTATGTACGCCTGTATGTATTTTGTATGTATGTATGTATATATGAATATATGTGTGTATGTGTGTATACATGTATGCATGCACGAATGTGTGTGTGTGTGTGTCTGTGTATGTACATGTATATACATGTATGAGTGTTTCTGTGTGTGTATGTGTGTGTTTGTGTACGCATGTATGCTTGTATGTATTTACGCATATATAAATGTATGTGTGTATGTACGTATGGATGTATGTATGCACAAATATGTGTGTCTGTGTATACACATATATGAGTGTGT
>NC_068987.1:68505817-68506315 GCF_001194135.2 Octopus bimaculoides | reverse complement strand
CGTTACTCAAAAAACAGGAAGAAAGAGTGAGAGAAAGTTGTGGCGAAAGAGTAACAACATGGGTCACCACCAACCTCTGCCGGAGCCTCGTAGAGTTTTAGGTGTTTTCGCTCAATAAACACACACAACGCCCGATCTGGGAATCGAAACTGCGATCCTCCGACCGCGAGTCCGCTACCCTAAGCATTGGGCCATTGCACCTCCACACACACACACACACACACACACACACACACACAGATATATAGCCATGTGAGATCCTTGTATATATTAGACTAAAATTCTTCAAGGCGGTGCCCCAGCCTGGCTGCTGTCTAATGAATGAAACAAGTAAAAGAATATACATATATATAGGCGTAGGAGTGGATGTGTGGTAAGTAGCTTGCTTACGAACCACATGGTTCCGGGTTCAGTCCCACTGCGTGGCACCTTGGGCAAGTGTCTTCTACTATAGTCTCAGGCCTGCCAAAGCCTTGTGAGTGGATTTGGTAGACGGAA
>NC_068987.1:68504062-68505807 GCF_001194135.2 Octopus bimaculoides | reverse complement strand
GGGCAAGTGTCTTCTACTATAGTCTCAGGCCTGCCAAAGCCTTGTGAGTGGATTTGGTAGACGGAAACTGAAAGAAGCCCGTCGTATATATATATGTATATATATGTGTGTGTATATATATGTTTGTGTGTCTGTGTTTATCCCCCCAACATCGCTTGACAACCGATGCTAGTGTGTTTAGGTCCCAGTAACTTAGTGGTTCGGGTAAAAGAGACCGATAGAATAAGTACTAGGCTTACAAAGAATAAGTCCTGGGGTCGATTTTCTCGACTAAAGGCGGTGCTCCAGCATGGCCACAGTCAAATGACTGAATCAAGCAAAAGAGTAAAAGAGTAAAGAGTATATATATATATATATATATATATATATATATTCATTTAAACTATCAACCAGTTTGTCTCAAGTCTTTATACTTTTGTCAGTGAGAAATGCACCTTGTGGTTCACCTAATCTCTAATATTTCCTCTCCTCTGTGGGTATTACAAACCGACAGTGTATTATTGTCGACACGGCTCTCTAGTTCCATCTTCTTCTTGTTATTGTTGCTTATCTTCGAACAAGAATAGAAAAAAATAAAATAAAATAAGAAAAAGGAAGCAGCAGAAATTCCCTTCATTCCTCTGTGACCAGCTCGCCAATAACATCACTGCATTTCGTCTCGTTTCCTTTCCGCTACACTCTACAAAGGACGCCATTTTAATTCTTCGGAAATTAATTGTTGTTGTGGTTGTTGTTGTTGTTGTTGATGTTGCTGGTGTTGTGGATAATGCAGATTTTGTTTTTGTCTTTGTTGTTGGTGATGGTGGTGGTGATGATTATTATTATCATTATTATTACTTTTATTATTATTATTATTATTATTATTATTATTATTATTATTATTATTATTATTATTATTATTGTTATTATTATTATTATTACTATCATTATCATCATCATCATCATCATCATCATCATCATCATCATTATTATTATTATTATTATTATTATTATTATTATTATGTTATTCTTGATTTAGTTGTTGTTCATGATGCTGATTATGAATTGGCAAAGCCAATAATAATTGTATGATGATGGTTGTGGTGATGACGATGTTGGTTTCGATGATGATGATGATGATGATGATGATGATGATGATGAATGACAGTCAATAATGATGATGAAGATGATGATGATGATGATGATGATGACGATGACGATGATGACGACGACGACTACGAATACGACGACGTCGTTTTCCATCGTGTTGGCTATTTTGATGCGCCTTTTCTATAATTTCGTTTCATTTTTTTTTTTTTGTTTTTTTTTTTTCTGTCTTTCCAGATTTAGTTTCTTGTTTACATCTTCACCACTTCCTTCTTTGTAAATTTCCTTCCTTCTTCCCTTTGCTTCTTTCTTTCCCTTTTTTCATTCTGTCCCTCTTTCTTATTATCTGTCTGCATACCTGGCATCCTCACGTTTTCCATTCATTATTTGCCTTTCTTTCTTCTAGACTCTTTCCTCTATTACTATTATTATTATTATTATTATTATTATTATTATTATTATTATTATTATTATTATCATTATTACCTTATAATTCTCTTTCACACTCCTTCTCACATCCATCTATATTATTAGCTCCTCTCTCTCTCTCTCTCTCACCCTCTACTTCCCCCTTTCTCTCGCTTCTCTACCTCTCTATTCATACACGCCCCCCCCCTCTCTCGCTCGCTCTCACACTTTCACTTTCAATTCTCTTTCGT
>NC_068987.1:68502542-68503611 GCF_001194135.2 Octopus bimaculoides | reverse complement strand
TGGAAAAAAGAGATTGAGATGTAAACAGAGAGAGAAGAATGGAAGAAAGAAAGAAAGAAAGAAAGATAGATAGATAGATAGATAGATAGATAGATAGATAGATAGATAGATAGAGAGGGTGAGCGTTTTCATATGTGAATAAAGAGAGGACTAGAAAGAGAGACAGAGACTGAAAGTAAAATCATGTGAATGATGATAGAGTCATAAGAAACTGTAGTACACGATAATTATGAGAGAGGCATTCAAGGGTGGAGTAATTAGTCTACATTATATTTTTATATTTATTTATATATTTATAAATTTTTAAAATTATATTTTCTTTGTATTTATTTTATTGTATTTGTAATTTATTTCTATATTTTATTTCATTTATTTATTTATTTATTTCATTGAGTTATATCCATTATTTTTATATAGTTTATTTTTATATACTTTTATTCAATTTAAAAAATATATATTTTTTTTTATTCGTTTGTATATGTTTGTTTGTTTCTGCTTATTTCTTTTTACACCATGCTCTTACAGAATTATTAATTCTTTCTCCCTCTCTTTCTTTCTCTCTCTCCCTCTCTCTCCCCCTCTCTATGTATATACATGCATATATATTTATAAAATTATATACATATATATATATATATATATATATATATATATATATATATGAGATTTCTCGCTTACAAGTGAAGGTGATCTTCTCCATCTCTGTGTGCTTGTTCCCTCTCCCTATCCCTCTCTCTCCCACTCTTTCCTTCTCTCTCTCTCTCTCTCCCTCTCTCTTTCTGCCTCTCTACCTACCTATCTACCCACCTACCTACCTGTTCTAAACTCACTGCTTCTTGGATTTTTCTCAAAATGGCTTATATGTTCCTCTATCATTCTTTTGTCTCGTTTCATTCTTTCTTATTATCCCATCTCTTTTATGCACTACGCGCACGCATACACATGGACGTATTCACAGTTACTGAAGGTATAAATACAAACACACTCACACACGCACATACAAACACACACACATATGTATATATATATATATATATATATATATATATATATATATATATATATATAT
>NC_068987.1:68500866-68502130 GCF_001194135.2 Octopus bimaculoides | reverse complement strand
TCTCCCTCTCTCCCTCTCCCTCTTTGTTTCTGTGCTTCTCTCTTTCGCGTTATCATATATTTCTCTCTGACTCTTTTTTTTTTTACCTACTTTAATAAGAACCTCCACCTCAGCAATCTTTTCGCTTCCTTTTCTCTTTCTCAACTGTTTAAAATTATACCTTCACATATACATATGATATATACATGCATGTGTATATATATATATATGTGTGTGTGTGTGTGTGTGTGTGTGTGTGTGTGTGTGTGTGTTTATGTGTATGTACATATTTCTAAACTGAAAGTAGAAAGGACAGATCAAGGATAAGAAAAGTGAAATGAATGGTCCTTCTATTCCCATTCTCTCCTTACGTCACTCTTTTGTGAAAGCCATAGAGAGGAAGGCAATATTCACAAAACATAAAGACACACACACACACACACACGCATCCACACACACACGAACAAAGTTTTATGTTTGTGTGCTGGTTGTCTATATATATGTGTGTGTATGTATATATATATATATATATATGAACACATGCACGCATAGGTAGATAAATAGGTAGATGGATGGCTAGATAGATATATAGATGTCTCGTATTGTAACCATCCGGACCTCAGCATAGATTTCAGACGTCTGTGATCGTCTGTGTCTCTCTCCCTCTTTTTCACTCACTGTCTTTTTCCTTTTTCAATTGTTCTATCTATCTATCTATCTATCTATCTATCTATCTATCTATCTATCTATCTATCTATCTATCCATCTATCCATCTATCTATCTATCTATCTATCTATCTATCTATCTATCTATCTATCTATCTATCTCTATTCATTCTCGCACCAAACCGTCGCTACCCAGCCCTAACCCACCCACACAGACACACACGTTTGTTTTTTTTTAATATTTCTCTCTCTTCTTCTACATGTCCTCCAACACTAAACCAGTTTTTCTCTACCTAAGACCAACCCTACATCTATCTTCGACTAACAAACCAGCCGAACAACCGACTAACCAACCGCCCGACCAGCCAACTAACCAACCAACCAACCAAGTAACCTCCCACCACCGCTTTCCTCCCCTTCTTTCCTTCTTTCTCTTTCTCTCTCTCTCTATCTCACTCACACGCACCCTCCTTATTGTAATATAATTTGCTTGTGCTGTACAAGTAGACCTGCCAACCGCCAACATAAAACCTTCCAGCACATATCTTAAGACGTCTTCTACAATTTTCAGTTCCCATCAAATCCTCCACCACTTCACCACTCGCCATCCATGGTTCTA
>NC_068987.1:68498688-68500731 GCF_001194135.2 Octopus bimaculoides | reverse complement strand
CCTCTTTCTTTCTCCTCGTTTCTTCTTATGTCTCTGACTCTGCTACGTTACCTTTCATACTTTCTATTTCATAAACACTCACTACTCCATTTCTCCCAGCCGTGCCCACTTCCCTAACAAAGCCACCATGCAACGAACCACCAACCACCTTACACGTTTCATCTCAATCTCACCTCCCTCCCCCTCTCTCTCTCTCCTTACTCTCCATCTCTTAAATTTGCAGTTTCATTTATTTATTTATTTATTTAGCATATTTATTTCATCATCATCATCCTTACTGAGTCGTCACTAATTATTGTTGTTTATGCAATTTTAGATTATCCACGCTTTTTATTATTATTTTTTATTATTATTATTATTCAACATTTTCTTTGCTTTTGCTCTATAGAAGAAAGAAGGGAGTTGGAAGAAAACTCATTCCTTCCACTCACCGCTCCCATCTTCCCCACCTCCACATATGCATAATCGTATATAAAATTCTCCATGAACACAGATGTACTTATACATATGCACATACGCACACACGCACAGATGCACACATGCATACCCATATAATTATCCAAATACGAATCGGTGTGTCTGCATAGCTACATGTTTACACACGCCTATGCACATCGTGAAACGGCTGCATGTCTTTACTCTCCATCAGCTAATGTTAACCAATCATGTTATGCCATAACTTTCTCACGCATATACGCATGCGCATATGTATATACGTATGTATATGTACATATGTATATATATACACAGACACATATATATATATATATATATATATGTGTATTTATATATATGCGTATGTATATATATATGTATATATATGTGTGTGTATGTATATATATATGTGTGTGTGTATATGTATATATATATATATATATATATATATATATATATATATATATATATATATATATATATACATATGTATATGTACGTATGTATATATGTATGTATGTGTGTGTGTGTAATTGCAGTCATTCGGAATCGCACATACGTACCTGAATGCATGTTTATATGCATGTATGAAAGCACAATATACACATGCATATGTGTGTATGTATGTGTACACTCACTCACACACACACACACACACACACACACGCACACACACATACACACACA
Source organism: Octopus bimaculoides (assembly GCF_001194135.2). Taxonomy (NCBI): domain Eukaryota; kingdom Metazoa; phylum Mollusca; class Cephalopoda; order Octopoda; family Octopodidae; genus Octopus; species Octopus bimaculoides. The sequence continues at coordinate 68,499,609 of NC_068987.1, read as the reverse complement.
TAGACATGCACATACGTACATACCATATCATACACAACTCGTCTAAGTAGAACCACAGCTTGTTTGACACATGCGCACTTCGATTACACACTTACAGACAGAACTGCACAACAGTAAATATTAACAGGCAAACAAGCTCTCCGTCCCAGCTACATACATACACATACTGTTATACTGGAATGGAACTCCTCTTTAGCAACAGTAAAGAATATATTTCGTAAATGTCTTTACTGTCAACCTGATCTTTATTCATACTCATTCCTTTTTACTGTTCTTTCTCTAGTTAGTCATTTCTTAACCATCTGATGTCTTACGAAATTTCTCTGCGCTGCTTTTCCGCATTGTGACTTGTTCTTTATCTCTTCGAGTAAATACTTACATACTTGCACGCGCGCGCACACACACACACACACACACACACACACACACAGACTTCATATGTGTGTGTATACACAGTGTAGGTAGGTAGGGTAAATCCCAGGTGTTTCCCCTTGAAGTACATCTGCGTATTCCATTATTACAATCCAATATGTAGTCTCAGTTGCTGCTATATCTTACTTCAGGATACATAGAACACGTAAATTAGGTATATATATATATATATATATATATATATAGAGAGAGAGAGAGAGAGAGAGAGAGAGATGATACTCAACTTCCTTAATTCGTGATATCATTTCCATTTTTTGTAAGTCGGACTTTTTTTTTATATGTATACACATGTACATTTTTTGTATTAAGTGTATTTAATATTTTTTGTATATCGACTTGCCTACCTTGCTTGTCCTTACATTTACTCCTCTACCTGCTCAAGTATAAATCTCTTGAGCACTACAAAGTGTATTCTACACAGAGAATATCTGTCTCTAATCTCTCTCTCTCTCTCTCTCTCTCTCTCTCTCTCTCTCTCTCTCTCTCTCT
>NC_068987.1:68497285-68498678 GCF_001194135.2 Octopus bimaculoides | reverse complement strand
TCTCTCTCTCCCTCTCTCTCTCTCTCTCTCTCAAATCAATCATCAATCTTACACAGACTGTACACGATTATTTATCTATTCACGTGCACTGGTTATTTTCAATATTTGGCAATATCTTTTATAAAACACACGAAAGCAATGAGAGTAGCAACTATCAATATTGTTTTCTTTTCTTTTTCGTTTTGAGGATTAACAGAGGGCTTTCTTCAAATGCGTCTTACCGATGAGGTATGCGATGGGGGATTACATATTTGCTCTATTCTATGAGACATTAGTGCTTTGTAGTATGAGACACAACCGCATACAGTAGCTCCTCTCTTTCAAATGAGTGACGTTTACTCTTCTTAAGGCTACAAAAGACCTCCTCCAGTTTTGCTGCGAGAAAGATGGAAAACTGCAGAAGTGCCAATAAACATCTATGTTTTAAACTGTTGAAACAGCAAATGCATCTGCTGTGTATCTTGCATTACTTCACATTTGCAATCATTTCAATGTTGTAATGCTGCCATAGTTATAGATATTTTACAAACAATATTTCTTCAGGAATCGCAACAGGCCTTATTTACCAAGAGTATCTAATGCTTCTGAAAACACCATGAATTGGGACGGAGTTCTAGCATTTCTCGAGAAGTTGTTATAAACAGAAATCCATGCTTGATGTGATAGAATTCGGTCGGAAACTAGACTATATTTCTTGTATTATCACGCAATTCCTTAGCTCGGACTTACCGATGGGTATTGCTAACTGCCTTCAACTTCTTGACATATTTAGATATAATATACGAATTCTGTTTACCAATAAACACATTCACGCACGCACGCATGTGTATATGTATACGTGTATGTATGTATGTATGTATGTATGTATGTATGTATGTATGTATGTATGTATGTATGGGTGTATGTATGTATGTATATGTATAATCAGAATAGCAAACCTCATCCAGCTATTCTGATTATATGTCTGTGCACACGTTTGAATGTGGTGTGTGCCAGAGGGTTTGCAAATCCAATGGGGGTCTTAAAAGACATGTTAGGATCCACAATGAGCAGAACTTACTTGCAGGTATTGGTAGTGCAAATCAGAGGTGCAATCTGTGTGGGTGTTTTTTCAAAACACTGTCTGGTTTAAAAAGCCATATCAGACGCCATGAAAGGGCTAAGGTGTAGGTGCAGGAGGTGGTCAAACTCTGTTTAAGGAGTAGACAACCACCATAAGTATAAGTATAAGTATATCTTTTTACATCTATATCTATGTCCATGAATGTGATTATATGACAATCCATCAATCTGTGTGTTTGTCTGTCTATCTATATGATACATATGTAGATATTATATATATTATATTATATTGCTCATACATATATATATATATGTATATATACATATATAT
>NC_068987.1:68494017-68496913 GCF_001194135.2 Octopus bimaculoides | reverse complement strand
TCTCTCTCTCACTCTCCCCCTCATATATGTTCTTATTCGGGTGTCAACACACAAGTTTGAGTGTGTGCGTGTACGCGTGTGTGTAAGCGTGTACGTGTATGCTGTTATGTTGCTAGCAACCTGGATACGTGTGTATATATATATATATATATACATGCATGTACGGAGGGATGTATGCAAAAATAAATATACACGTGCATACCGCATATATTCGTACTTGCATGCCCACTCCTCATAAGCATACATTTAATTGTACTTTTATTGTTCATTTTCTGTGTGCGGTTATTAAATGTTGACAGTAAGTGCTTTTGGCATGTAACTATAAACATAGTTGTTCCATGACAATAGCTGTGTGTAGACTCGAAGTACTTTCTCTGTCTTTAACAGTAATATCATGTATGCCCTGTTGATGTGGACGTTATTTCTACGTCATTGTGGATGTTGGGAACGAGTGTGTGCTTACAGAACTGTGAAAATGAGAATGTGATAAGAGTGGGGGTGGAAATGAAGCGCAATAACGTGCTGAAAATGAGTCTATGGCAAGAATATTGTAGAACTGCGCTCGCTAAACATCTATTCACTTTGATTCTCTGCCTTTATTATGAGTACATCTAGCACTGGAAACAATTTGATATAAGCGCATATTTCTCTCCACCTCTCTGAATTTCTCTCTCTTTCTCTCCCTCTTTCTCTCTCCTTCTCTCTCTCTCTCTCTCTATCTTCCTCTGTCTTTCTCTAACACACACTGACACACTATTAAAGGTGTGTACCCCATATTTGTCCTGTTCTTGCATAACCTTCCATCACTTATTCAAGCCATCATCTAGACTTTATCTAAGACAACATTATGCAATAGATCATTTTAAAAGACTTATTTGAGGAAGATTTAGCTGCTATTTCTTGTAGGTCACACGACTACGTAGCGGTTCCATCGTTGGTTCATGATAATATATTTAAGACCTAGGATTATAATCTGGGAACGATACTTATAGGACTATAATAAATCTAATGTATAAGTCTCTGATAGAAATACGATGTAACACGGGGATGTAGCTTATATAATTTCAAAGATTCTTCACCAAAATTTTCTCTCAAAATAGTCATGTACGTACTGAATGACTTATTGCTTTACAACTACGTGATCTCCGATTTATAATGATTTTCATCCTTATAAGCATATTGTAGCGTGGTCTTGAATTGACTAAAGTATTGCGAGCGAAATTTGGTCAACATAAAATGTATGAGTGTATACTATTATTCATGTATAACAGAAATAAACTCCAGTGGAAGGCAGTGAAGAAGAAGAAAAAAAAAAGAAAGAACTTTCTTTAGTACCAAAATAGTCGTCTGGACGGGAGTCGTCTAAAGAGACAATAAAAGTCAGATTTCACAAAGGATCAACTATTTAGGATTAGATGGCAAATGAGATTTGATTTTAAACTGGAGACCACGGATCGTAATCCAAAATGTGGTACTGGTTTTTTGTTCAGCTTGGGTGTAGAACGTTAGCCATTTGGGTATGTTACTGTTTACTTTGTCAACGAAATGTTGCCTGTAAAACTAGTGTCCCCTGCAGGAATAGATTTATCTCACGTTTGCGTAAGTATTTATATTTTTCTAAACTCTATATGCGCAGGCGTGGCTATGTGATAAGAAGCTTGCTTCCCAACCGCATGATTCCGTGTTCAGTCCCACTGTGTGACACCTTGGGCAAGTGTTTTCTACTATAGCCTCGGGCAGACCAAAGCCTTGTGAATGGTTTTGGTAGACGGAAACTGAAAGAAGCCAATCGTATATACATATATATATATTGTATATATATTTGTGTGTTTGTGTCTGTGTTTGTCCCCCCACCCCAACCATCGCTTTATATCCGTTGTTAGTTTGTTGATATCCGATGTTGGGAAAAAGGGACTGAATAAGTACTAGGCTTACAAAAAAAAAAGTCCTCGGGTCAATTTGTCCAACTAAAATCCCGTCAGGTGGTGCTTCAGTATGACCGCAGTCAAATGACTGAAGCAATTAAAAGAATAAAAGAATATAGTTCTAATGATCCTTTTGTTATGTAACAACAAATGATAGTCATATATTCAAATATAACCTCTTTCTCGATATTCGCTTTTGGAATGGAAATTTTAGAGCTCTTCTTGTTTTGATTATTCTACGTTCACTAACGAGCCGCTGGGTAGCAGCTTTTGTACATTATGTGTGTATAGTATTCCTATGGTATTTAGAAGCTAAGATCACAGCAGATTGATTATCTATATATGATTTTCGAAATTCTGTTCTATACTTAAGTATATCTTGTATTTTTGTTATTTCAGGCAAGTGCAGTTCAGCAGTTAAATAATAGTGGCGTACTGGGTGGAGTTGGTGGAAGTTCAGGAGGTGGTAATATCGGAGGAAATAACAACAGTAACAACAGCAACAGTAACAACAGCAACAGTAGCAACAACAATAACAACAACAGCAGTAGTAACAACAACAGTGGAACTGGTGCCGGCGGAAACGGAAGTGGGGGTTGTGCGACTCCTTCGGGTCAAAACGCTAATAGCCAGAACACTGCTCATCAGTTGTCATCGGCCAACCAAGCGCAATCACAATCTCAAACGGGCAGCCATGACCGATCCGTAGTGTCCAGCACGGGAAACGACTTTATACGACATCAACCTCCGACCTTTCGACCTCCGCCGGAGTTCCATCCTCCGTTTTTTCCCAATAGCAATGGTATTTTCCGACCGGGTTTCACGACAGGCTATCAACACCCAGCTCACCATCACCCACCCGTGATTCAACATACTCCTATTCAACACAACTCAGTCCAAAACGGTAAGTGGCGTTTATTTTCTTTCCTTTCATTGTTTTAAAGAACAGCCTCAACGTCATGGGTACTGTA
>NC_068987.1:68489606-68493809 GCF_001194135.2 Octopus bimaculoides | reverse complement strand
CACACACACACACACACACACACACACACACACACACACACACACACACACACACTCCCATACACACTTATATACGTTTACACACACTTAAATACGCACACACATCCATGCACATTTACCGCACTCATTATGCCATACTGAGTATGCCTGAGTATTAAGATAGCCATAGAAAAGTTTGTATAACATTAGAATATTCCATTTTCTCCAGTTAAACCATGAGGTTTTCTGTGGATCAAACTAAGCCAATAATAACCTATTCTAGTAACTTCTTTTTCACCTGCTTTGCATATTTGTAGTTGGTGTGAAGTTCAATGACCTCCGTGATGAATATACGTGTCTACTATATGTTCTTGTACTGAGATAATATCTAAGACATGTGTTACGTGGTAACAATGCATTATTTGTATATTGCTGTTAAGCTACTGGGAGACCACTTTAATGTACTTCCTGGGATCACTCACTGGATTATGTTTACATAGCCAGACGATCTGTTAATCTAGAAATACGATGAAATCATAAGTGGAGCGCATTGACATCTTAGTATTTGCGCGTGCATACATATATATGCATACGCTACTATACACATATAGATACACACACACATCTATAAATGTATATGCATATATATGTGTCTGTCTGCGTGTGTGCTTATGAACATTATATATATATATATATATATATATATATATATATATATATATATATGTCTATCTATCTATCTATCTATCTATCTATCTATCTATCTATATATCTATATCTCTCTCTCTCTCTCTCTCTCTCTCTCTCTCTCTCTCTCTATATATATATATATATATATATATATATATACTCCTTGTTGACTCCAATTTTTTTCAATTATACACACACACACACACATACACACACACATACGCACATATATATTTATACATACGTCCACACATATTTATGAGTATCTGTGTTGTGCAAAACAAAAGTAAATATCTCAATACATAAGTAGTGGATAACTATTCCTTATGTAAAAGTATATGATATCTTAGAGCAAGGAAATAGTTTCATTTTTCTATAATGTTAAGTTGGTACAACTCATAAATTACACAGATAGAGTATTCAATGTATACATAAATTCATACATGCATACATACATACATACATACATACATACATACATACATACATACACATCTCCGTTTGGAGAGAGTTCTTTCATATGTTTACAAATTCTGAAAATATACCAACGACGAAGTTTTATTACGACTTCACTTGAAAATCTAATACATATTTAAGAAATCAATATTGTAGTCAAAGATATAGTATGAAGCCATAAAACATGGCTTCAATAGTTATATTCTGACAATGACCAGAATCAGACATTGTGGTTTGAAATCGTTGCTCAGACAAGAGATGTACAAAAGGATGAAGATTCATTGCAAGTATCAGAAATCTTCCTGGCATGAAATATTAGCAACATGTTGAGTTGATATCAAGTTGAACAACTTACTAACTTTATAATGCCTAAAGTATCTCTATGCAGGAAAGAAAAATTATTTTCGGTCGTTTTCCGGTAAAGTGTAAAGTGTGCGTTTGATGTGAGCAATTAAAAGAAAAACTAACAGACACGCGCCTGCCCTACACACATGTACAAACACAACAACCGCACATTAATTCTGCAGTAACCAACAAGCATTATAATTGTTTGCATGCAATAATGTTGTTCGGCTCGAAAATTATCCTCAGAGGTCATCGACGCTTTCAATTTTGTCGTATATTTTCTTGTATAAGTATATTATTTGAAGCACCAAGAGTTATTTTCAATAGGTTATTTGGTAAATAAAAGCAAAGTATGTAATAGACAGACAGACAGATATACATATATATATATATATATATATATATATATAGCGAGAGAGAGAGAGAGGGTGGGTGAGAGAATATGTTTGTGAGAGAAAGAGAGACAAAAGGAGAGAGAGAGAGAGAGAGGAATTATCAAATTGAGAGTCGAAATGGATGAGCGAGCATGTTCCATACAGATTTAAATATGGGTAAAGATATTTGCGTTAGAGGAAGAGGATAATCGCCATCGGTCCATGGCCATATCAGGCCCACATATTCTTCCTGTTTTATGTTCAAACCTCTCACAGCTACTCTACAATGTCATTCTGAAAATAAGCGATCACATCATTGAAATCTCGAATCGAAGAGATAATGCATGATTAATTCAAAACCATGTGAATAAATAAGTGTAGCATTTGACGGTGTAATCTGGTTGCTAAACGGTTAATGGTTTGGATCGGAAGGCAGAGATTGCAGTCCTGACCTGCATAGTTCTCCCACATTGATTAGAAGAATGCAGTTGATGTTTATGTTGATCGTTTACACCTGTAGACTTATTAAGATTTATAGGAAAAACACCCCCAAATTAAAGTACATTTTCAAATCAAACGTTAACATATTATTCTACGTATTTAAATAACATTGATCTAGTTCATTGCACTTTCAAGTAGAGTAATACGAGCCTTGTGAATGCTGATTTAAGAAAGTAGTTTATTCCGACAAATAACCGTGCCTAAAGGATTTAACTAATCATCAGTGAATGAAGAATTGATCTGGAACCACCAAGGCAGCTGAAAATATATTGTATGTAGATCGACATGCATTTGTGTATGTTTTTTTGTTTTTGCACTTTTATTTGTGTCTGCGTCTGCCTCATCACCTACGCATTATCTTCGACTGTTAACAATGATATCCCTCCTACGAGGAGTTACATTATAACAATGTCTTCTAAGAATTAGTATTGGCAAGGAAACAGAACTCTAAAATATCCAGTATCGAAATGATAATGACATAGAACAGGATTTTTATTTTGCGGTGATATTACGATAGGCTTTTTTTTCTTCTTTTTTTTTTTTGGATATTTTAGTGCGTTTTAGTTATCACAAACTGGGTCACCGTCGTGATGGATAACATTTGGCTGTAGGAAAATAACAAAGTAAATTAAAGAGTAATTTTCAGACTTATGTATTGGTTGTCAAGTTATCATTGTTGAAAGCATTTTAAAGTAAAATCCTGTATGATGCACTTTTGACGTTGGATAGCAATGTTATACATTAAAATACGATCAGTGTGTCTCAATGGTCAACATTGGAAAAAAAAAAAAAAAAAAAAAAAAAAAAAAAAGAAAAAGAGTGAGCGAAGTAAAAAAAAAAAAGCAAAAGAAAAACATTGAAAATAGAAAAACACTTTCTCTGCGTGCTTCGAAACAAAAGAAGGATGTTCCAATCCACCTTACAAAGAGGGAAGACAGTTGCAAGTATCCAAGAGGCACGACGAGGAAACGAAATAATGGCTTTCGGTTACAAACAGTCAAGGTGATGTTTTCTTCCTGGGTAATTAATTCTGACGTGACAGTGAGCACGCGTAGGCGCTTAAAAGAGGAGGAAGAAAATTATTATTATTATTATTATTATTATTATTATTATTATTATTAATAATAATAATAATAATAATAATAATAATAATAATAATAATAGCAATAATAATAATAATAATAAGAAGAAGAAGAAGAAGAAGAAGAAGAAGAAGAAGAAGAAGGAGAAAGAAAGAACTGAAGACTGATTTTAAATAAACATTGAAGTAGTTAAGATTTTTAGGAAGGTTTTCCTGTCAACATGTTGCATTATAACAATATCATACGTTTCTCAATTCAGGAAGATCTACGGCAGTTGCTGATATGTCATTGTGTTCATGTATTTATGAGTCGTTTCATGGGATTAATACTTTATGTACACATAATTCTAACATAATTTCCTCGTGGATAATACGCTCGTTATTCGCAAAGAACACGCTGCAATCCCGGAATTTCTTTGATCCGTTACGTCGTAGATAGCAACCACTTAGGATTCTTGGAACTTCTATTTTGCTTTCTTAAATACCAGCCACAGCCAGAATTTTGGTTCCTCTAATTTAGTTTCGTGTAAAGATCGTTGTATTTCAACAAATACGAGAATAGCAATTGCTGTATTTGTGACGCTGTTATACTTTTATCAAAGGGAGATTCCGATTAGCCAGCTAGACAGATTTATGTAGTCATTTTATCTGCAAGAAATAGGAGCCATTTGTTCCATTTCCATTGATCATTATGTTATTGCAAAACAAAGGCCACACATTGGATATTGCAGTACTATATATATATATATATATATATATATATATATATATATATAT
>NC_068987.1:68487081-68489564 GCF_001194135.2 Octopus bimaculoides | reverse complement strand
CATACATACATACATACATACATACATACATACATACATACATACATACATACATACATCGTGAAGTATATTTGCCACTTAAATGTGGCTAACCACTAAAGGTGGATGCTACTGTAGCTTGTGGCTATTGACACACTTTCAGTGCCCTATACGACGGGCTTCTTTAAGTTTCCGTCTACCAAATCCACTCATAAGGCTTTGGTCGGCCCGTGGCTATAGCAGAAGACACTTACCCAAATGCCACGCAGTGGGACTAGACCACCCAGAATAGTGTGATATATGTATATGTATGAATAGGTATGCATCTGAGTGTCCTTCTGTCTGTATTTGTCTCTCCTCTATCATCGTTTAACAACCGGTGTTGATGTGATTGCATCCCCATAACATAGCGGTTCGGCAAAAGAGCCCGATAGAAATAGTACTAGAGTTAAGGAATTAGTCCTAGGGTTCCTTCAAGGCGGTGCTCCAGCATGGCCGCAGTCGAATGACGGGAAACAAGTAAAAGAATAGAAGTAAAAGAATATATGAGATCGATAGTTAGATAGACAGACAGGCAGATAGACAAACAAACAGACAGACGGATAGACAGACAGACATACAGACAGATAGGTAGACAGACAGAGAGACAAACAGACAGGTAGATAAATAGATAAATAGTAGATAGATAGATAGATAGATAGATAGATAGATAGACAGAGGCAGTTATTCGTGTGTGTGTGTATTGTGTATTACACCTAAACGCAGGAATGCAAAAATTTTGCATAGAAAATACACTGACATTTATATACAACATATACACACGTTGCACCCTGATTCTACTCCAAACTCACATGTGCACTCATTATTACTCTCTCTCTCTCTCTCTCCCTCTCTCTCTCTGTCTGTCTCTTTCCTTCTTTCTCTCTTTCTTTCTTTCTCTTTACAAATACTTGTAATTCTCTCATCGTGTCGCCATCATCAAGATTTTTATCTGACCTGTGTAACCTGTGATATATTTATTTATTTATTTATTTATTTATTTATTTGTTTGTTTATTTGTTTGTTCATATATTTATTCATTCATTCATTCATTCATTCAATAATTCGGTTTAATTCTCATTCCTTTTTTGTGTAACTGTTGTACCGAATAAACGGTGAAAGACATGAAAAGGAGTGAAACATATTTTCGTCGCCTTGCCGGCGAGGAGGATGTTGATGTAGCATGTGTCGGTGTGTGCACATGTGTAAATGTTTGTGTGTGTATGTGTATATATATATATGTGTGTGTGTGTGTGTGTGTGTGTGTGTGTGTGTAACGCATTGTTTGTGCGTATGCATTTACGCGCGCGGTTGCTTTTGTGCGTGTGCAACCATGTGTTAAGGTGTGTGCGCACGTGTGTCTATGCTTTTGCAAGTATGCATTTACGTCTTATTTTATGTGTGTACATTTGTTTTGTTTCTTTTATATATTTTTGGTTCTGTGTGTGCGCGTTTGTGATTGATTATAGGTCAGCGCACGTGTGTCTTTGCGTGTGTGCATGTTCGCGTGTGTCTATGTCTATCTATGCGTTTGACAGCTGAGTGCTTATATAATTTATCTGTATGTGCCAGTGTGTATGAAATTGTGTAAGTGTGTGTTATATTTCTGTATGTGAATCTCTATATGTATATACGTGTATATTATATTTTCTGTGTGCGCTTATAAAGTTTTCGCAGTTACCTTTTAGCCCTAGGCTAGCCCTAATCGAGCAAACCTATGCTATATGACATTCCATGCGTGACCATCTCGTCTTTATTTTTACCTGCTGGAAACTCAGGGTCTTTATATCTAGAACGGTTTCTTCTTTAACACGTTGGTGACGTGTGATTTGGGGGACATTTGGATGCTATTTCTTGCAGGTCGTATAAACACGTAGGTTCCCTCCTTAGATTATGTGTCTATGTGTATATGTGTATATCAATGTAGTGTATGTACGTGTATGAGTGTACCTGTGTATTGTGCATGTATATTTGTAAACTGAGGTACTGAAAGACAATAGTGCAAATTACAAACGTACGTTTTTCTCTTTTTTAAATATCCTTTTTGCTTGTGTTTTGTGTGTGGTATGTATGTATGTGGGAGGGTGGGTGATTGGGGTTGTGGCGAGGTTTCTTACAAAAATTGACGTCTGCAACGTGGACGGCTGCTTCTGTACGATTTCTTTGTGTGATCAATATATAACATATTGTTTCCATGGGAACGAAAGCGTGCCTTATCACAGCCGCTTCTACCTCAAACAACATCAGGACCACCACCACCACCACCACCACATTAAGTACCGCAATAAAAAAAACACACACACCAGAATTACCCCTCCAATTGCGAACAGTACCGAACCGTCAACAACATCACCACCACCACCACCACATTAAGTACCGCAATAAAAAAAAAACACACCAGAATTACTCCTCCAATTGCGAACAGTACCGAACCGTCAACAACATCACCACCACTACCACCACAA
>NC_068987.1:68479098-68484438 GCF_001194135.2 Octopus bimaculoides | reverse complement strand
AAACAACATCAGGACCACCACCACCACCACCACCACATTAAGTACCGCAATAAAAAAAACACACACACCAGAATTACCCCTCCAATTGCGAACAGTACCGAACCGTCAACAACATCACCACCACCACCACCACATTAAGTACCGCAATAAAAAAAAAACACACCAGAATTACTCCTCCAATTGCGAACAGTACCGAACCGTCAACAACATCACCACCACTACCACCACAATAACTCTACGACCAGTACTATAACCTCAACAAACAACATCATAGCCATTGCCACCACCACGAACAATACAACAATTACCACTTCCATCGTCACTATCGTCATCTCTACAATAATTAACATAACCACCACCACCACCACCACCACCACCATTCACCCCCAACAACAATTAACGCCATCAGCACCACCATTATTAATACCACTCCATCATCATCACCACAACAATTTCCACCCACCACCATCACAACCATGATCTCCAACAATTACCCACACTTACTATCGCTCCATTATTCACCAAGAAAGTATTAAACACTGGAATCCCATTGGCACGATCGTTAACACGTCGGGAAAAATTCCGCATATTATTTTTCTCCAGTTCTTTACGTTCTGAGTTCTAATCCCGTTAACATTGACTTTTCTTTTTATCCTTTCGAGATCGATAAAATGAATTAGTAGTCTGTTTTTTTTTTTTTTTATCTTAAGAACATTAGTTGTGCATATATGCGAGGAAGTGAAAAAAGGACGACGTTAGCAGTATGCTATGGTTTTCTGTATTCTTTGCCAAACCAAACTAAACTAAACATATCATCTTTACGAGGTGACCCTAGTGGCTTTATGATGTTGGTGCAGATGAAATTCTAAGTTGAGTTTTTTCGTCGCTTATGAGGTTTACCTGTCCAAAGAAATCATTTGTTTTGGCCGCGAGTTGTTTGCACTCTAAACCAGCAACGCTTTCAGTCACCTGCTTACCATATTCTGTCCCCGTTAAGGTGGTGAGCTGGCAGAATCGTTAGCACGCCGGGCAAAATGCTTAGCGGTATTTCGCCTGTCTTTATGTTCTGAGTTCAAATTCCGCCGAGGTCGACTTAGCCTTTCATCCTTTCGGGGTCCATACATTAAGTACCAGTTACGTACTGTGGTCGATCTAATCGACTGGCCACCTCCCCCGAAATTTCGGGTCTTGTGCCTAGAGTAGAAAAGAAAATAAGTACCAGTTGAGCACTGGGGTTAATGTAACCGACATATCCCCTCCCACGAACTTGCTGGCTTTGTGCCATAGTTTGAAATCTGTATTTAGTACACATCAGAGAATAGTGGGGAGCCAACAAATAAGTGTAAAAGAAAGAGTGAATTAGGCGGAGGAAAGGAAGAGTTTGATAACAATAACAGCAGTTACAAAGATCCACACAGTGTAAATAATAATAATAAAGCTTATTTACGATAAGAAAAAAAAAAAAAAAAAAAAAGAGCTCTTAGCCATCGCAGGTGAAAAGTCACGTTTCGGTTTCGAATACAAGAATACAAAGGCTTACAGTACATCGTGAGAAAAAAGATAGAAAAGAAAGAAAAGAAACTGTATTTCAAAAGATTAAAAGGGGTACACGAAACCAATAAAGAACAAAAGTGATCCATAGTGAAAGCAACACCAACAAATACAACAAAAGACGGACTGATTCTTATATAGACATAAAACCTAAACTAAGTAAGAGAGGGTAAACGGTTTCTTTTTTCACGTTCTTGCATTTCCTAAGGGCGCCAGTATATCTGTTTTGTTTGTTTTTTGCTTTCCGTTTCCCATGGGCGCCAATTATTTAGACAAATTGTCATTTTATGTATTTACTTATTTATTATTTTTACCGGCAAGTGAAACCCGGTCATGGTCCCAATACGAGACACAATGGTAATGACATTGATGATGATGATTATAAATATCGTTATGAGGGTTATAATAAAAGTTTTTATTTTTAACAAAGACAAAGCTACGAGAAGTAGAACCGAATGGAACAACATCACTATATTGAATTAAAAATACAATGCGAACATTTCAAACGGCAGGATTTGATCACAGATTCAAGAGTCTACTATCGTAAATCACATACTCTGGTACTTAATCTATCATAGATCATTCAAATTGCATGACATTTATTATCACCCACACCCGTCTAATCAACAACAATAGCCAAGTTTATAGGTACAATATTGATTTCTCTGCTTTTGTTTCACCTCTGTGGCACTATTATTATCACCATCCCTGTCCATGACATACGTATTATTACCCCCAATATTTTCTATCTACCCCCCACACCACCCAATTAGTCCCATCACCAATATCACAATTAGTGCAAACAACACCGCCATCACCACCAAAATCTGCTTCACTACCACAAACCAGTATCATTGCCGCCCGTAGCCCCCACAAAACCAGGATCGTGATCACTGCGAACTAACTAACTCTGCACTATCTTTATCCGTTTATGCGTCCCAGTCTAAAGGCTGTGACATACTGGAGCACAACTACACCCCACCCCCCCACCACGCACACACGTATATAAACCAAACAACAATGAATTTCCTGCATTACAATTAGCACCACCACTACCACGACTACGACAGCCATCACCAACCGATTGCTAATACAGAGGTCATCGTTATCATCATCATCATCACCATCACCATGATCATCATCATCACCATCATCATCATCATCATCATCGTCGTCATCATCATCATCATCATCATCATCATCCTCATCCTCATCCTCATCTTCATCACCATCATCATCATCATCATCATCATCACCATCATCATCATCATTATTAAGCTGCTCTACCTTTTCTTCTTACTCCTAATCGGCAGCACCGCGATCATTTAAACACCAAGTACCACCGCTGGCACAATTTATCATTCTTAATACTTTGAAATCATCATACTTTTGTCTCCCCGCCACACAAAAAAAAATAAAAAAAAAATTTAAACGTCCCACAAAACTACCAGTCAACCAGCCAACTAACCAATCAACTGTCCATTAAGCCAACGAGCCACCCAAACAACGTGCCAAATAATCAGCCAAGTGATTTCAAAAACTTCAATAAATAGAGGTTTTAATGCAATTAGTAAAAAATAAAAAAAAAATAAAAAAATAAATAAAAACACCCTCGAAGAATGTCGAAATTCTAAAAGCAATGATCAAGGGAGACAACTTCCAATAAGTTAACTGCGTGTTATCTTTAAAGCTAAATGGTAAAAGTATCAGATATAATTTTCGCGGTATCTCCTATATTCTCACTAGGCGGCCTTAAAAGCAAGATCCACTGTGATATTCACATGTTTAGATGTTATCCCTAACTTACACTTGGGTGAACTTTCGAGGTTATGTTTCTTGCTTGTTGTTCCCGATTTTAAACATTTACAGTGAGTTTTGCATACTGGATAATCTCAGGTGGTTGAAGATTTTAAACCTCAATTCACTTCGCATTCTTATGTGAGACCATATCTTGTTTGTACTTCGTGTGCACACCTCATCCTCCATCTCAACGAATTTTTCCTCAGCCATATAGTTAAAAAGTTACAAATGAAGGATTTAATCTGAAATAAATAAAAAATAAAAAAAATATATTTATAAACCGAAATAAAATGGAAAAAAAAGAAGGGAAAAAGACAGGATGATGAAGGCTCAAAACATCATTAATAATAGATCTACCCCCTCAGAGCTGGTCTGGGGACAAGACAACAACAAAAACAATTATACTACGAAATACTCAGCCAATGCAACCTACCACATAGAAAAAAATGGCGAAGAAAAAATTTAGAACAATCATGGGGCGAGAAGATGCATGGCATTGCACCATGTTTCGCCACCAACCTGCCTGCCCGTCTGCCTGTCAATCTCTCTCTCTATCTCTCTCTCTCTCTCTCTCTCTCTCTCTCTCTCTCTCTTTGTCTATCTCTTTCTCCATCCATCCATCCATCCATCCATCCATCCATCCATCCATCCATCCATTCATCTATCCATCTGTCTGTCCGCCCGACAACCTATCTATCTATCTATCTATCTATCTATCTATCTATCTATCTATCTATCTATCTATCTATCTGTCTGTCTGTCTGTCTGTCTGTCTGTTTGTCTGTCTGTCTATTTCCCTAGTTAGCTAGCTACCTGCTTGTCTGTCTGTTTATCCAACCATCCCTCTGTCTGTCCGCCCGACGACCTGTCTGTCTATCTATCTATCTATCAATACGCACAGAAATACGCACACTCACACACGCACGCACATGCGCGCGCATGCACGCGCATGCACGCACGCACGCACGCACGCACGTGCATATGTCTGTCTCTGCATATTTTAATTCTTGCCTATCTGTCTGTCTCTTTTCTTATCGATCTCTGCTATCTTACGATCTGTTTTAATCATTATCTTCTATAACGATCTAATTCTATTCTTGTTTGTCTTTATCTATCCTAATCTTCCTCAACATCTATTTCCCTTTCTATCTCTTAACCTAACCGGCTTTTTCTATCCTTCTATACACACAACATAAGTACACAGGAAATGTAGAAGCGATGATAATCTACAACACACACACACACACACACACACACACACACACACACACACACACACACACACACACACACACACACACACACACACACACACACACACACACTAACACACACACACACACACACACATTTACGCATACATTCATGCATGCATACGTACGTTCATACAGCCATGTATATGTTCATACATTCATAGATTCATGCGTATATATATACATGTATGCATGCACACATACATACATACATACATACATTCATACTTACATACATACTTACATACATACATACATACATACATACATAAGTCGGTACATACAAGCATATGGCATGTATGCAACAGAATTCATTTAAACATACAATCCACGTATCCGTCTATACATACATACATATATGAATACGGAATTACGTATGTAATTACCTGTGTCTTTCCGCAAACATAGTCGCGTGTAAGTGCATACATACAGGCAAATACACACATGCACATTTACATTCATACGCATGCACACTCTTGCAGAGAACTATGGATATATGTGTGTGTGTGTGTATATATATATGAACACATATAAAATACGTGCATACATGTATAATTACATGTGCAGATACTCATGTGTGTATTTATAATTATAAAATTACGCATGCATATATACATACATACATGGATAGCTGTATATGTTTATAATTATATACATTTATCCATGCTCACAAATCTAAATGCATACATCTATACATAACTAAACATATAAATAAATATATATATATATATATATA
>NC_068987.1:68477387-68478220 GCF_001194135.2 Octopus bimaculoides | reverse complement strand
GACGACGACGACGACCACCACCACCACCACCAACATTGACAAACAGTAGCAACAGTAACTACCCCCACCCCCACACACACACTTCCCCTTCCCCCCCTCAAAGCAAAATAAGTAAGAATGACAAATGATGGTGATGTCAATGTGGAATAAAAGAGGATGATGATGATGATGATGATGATGATGGTGATGGTGATGGTGATGGTGATGATGTCCTTATTGTTTGTGGTGTTGTTTTTGATAATAATACAAACAAAGACAACAACAGAAAGCGGCAAAAGTGGCATCAACAACAAAAACTATAGATATAGTAATTTAGAAAATAAAATTATAAATAACTAAACAAAAACAAGGATTAAAAAATAAAACAAAAAACAAAAAACAATACAAAACGAAAATGAGAAAAAAAAGAAGAAAAAAAAACAATTCTTTGTCTCCTTTCCTTTCCTATTCCTCTTCCCAAATCTCCTCATCAATAATAACAAGAATAATGATCATAAAAAACAATAATGCTGCTTCTACTGATGATGATGGCAATGATGATGATGATGATGATGATGGTGATGCTGATGATGGCGATAATGATGATGAAGACGATGATGATGATGATGATAATGATGATTTTAACAACGACGCCCTTCCTCGGTCCACCACTGCTCAACATTCAAAAGCTCTGAAATAAATCAAGCTATGAAACAGGGCTAAAAATAATAATAATAATAATAATAATAATAATAATAATAATAATAATAATAATAATAATAATAATAATAATTATAATAATAATAATAATAATAATGATAGTGATAGTAGTACTGATATTATATTTCTTTGTA
>NC_068987.1:68476295-68477001 GCF_001194135.2 Octopus bimaculoides | reverse complement strand
ATATATATATATATATATATATATATATATATAAGTATGCTTGAATATATGTGTCTATGTGTATATATATACATATATGTATATTTTAAATTCTAAATCCAAATACATATGTACACATGTATGTATATATATATATATATATATATGTACGCATGTATATATATATATATGTATATATGTGTATGTATATATGTATGTCAGTGTTTGTATGCTATTGTCCTTTTGATGCTTCTGGTGGTGTTTGTGGTAGAGTTTGATGCTGTTGTTGCAAGAGACGTTGCTGGCTTTTGCGGAAGTGACAGTGTGGTTGCTCTCGTCGGTGGTGGTGGTGGTGGTGGTGGTGGTACTGTTGTTGTTGTTGTTTTTGGTGGGCGTTGGTGGTGGTTGTAATGTCTGTAGGAGGTTGGTTGACTGGTTTTGTTGCAGTTGTTGCTGTTTATGGCTAGGATGACGACATATTTTTTTTTTTTTTAATTTCAAATTATAATTCATACGTGTGTATGTTATTCTACATTATGTATGCACTAAATTATATATGTATGTATGTATGTATGTATGTATGAATGTATGCACGAAATTATGTCTGTCTGTATGTATGAAATTATGCATGTATGTATGTATGTTTGAATGTATGTATGTATGTAAGTATGTATGTATAAATGTATGTATGTATGAATGTATGTATGTATGAATGTATGTATGTATG
>NC_068987.1:68474781-68476015 GCF_001194135.2 Octopus bimaculoides | reverse complement strand
TTATGTATGTAATATATTGTATGTACGTTATATATATATATATATGCACACATGTGAATATTTACATATTCATATATGTGTAATGTTTACATATGTATATATATGCGTGTGTATATTTATATTCTGTTTCAGTGTTTCTGTTTCACTAGTTATCTGAATATTGATAATGATGTTGACGATGATAGTAGCAGTAGCAGTAGTGGTGGTGGTGGTGGTGGTAGGGGTTTAGGAGACGATCTTTCTTGCATTTGTTGTTGTTGTTGTTCTTATTTTTATTGTTGTTTAATAACATGATATCCTCCCACCCACACCTACCTTTTTTTTTTTCAAAGGTCTATCTTGTTTTTCTTTAATACCGATTCTGTTGATCTTAGCGCTGCAGCCATCCGAGGGAGAATAGCAATAATGATGACGATGATGATGATGTTGTTTTTTGTTGTTCTTGTTTTTGATGTTGTTTTTGCTGTTGTTGTTGTTGTTGTTGTTGTTGTTTTTGTTTTTGTTGATGATGATGATGACGACGACGACGACGACGATGAGGAGGAGGAGGATGATGATGAGGACGATGATGATGGTGATGATGGTGATGATGATGATGATGATAATGAGGAGGAGGAGGAGAAGGATAATGATGATAATGGCAACGATGTTGATGCTGCGGTTAATGATGACGACGACGACGACAATGATAATGATGGTGATGACGTTGATGAGGATAGTGATGATGGCGACGACGGTGATGACGATGATGATGACGACGACGACGATGATGATGATGATGATGATGAAGATGATGACGATGATGACGATGATGATGATGGTGATGATGATGATGACGACGACGGTGATGATGATGATGATGACGATGATGATGATGATGATGTTGATGATTATTATGATGGCGTTGTTGATGATGATGATGATGACGATGTTGATACTGATACTGATAATGATGATGATGATGTTGATGTTGACGACGACGACGATGATGATGGTGATTGTGGTAATCATCATGATGGGAGACATTGATGTTAGCGTTGACGCGGGGTTGCGGTGGTGGATTGCGGGAATCACTGGTAGTAATGGGAAAGAGAAGGCTGCAACTGCAGCCATGCTCATTACCACCGGTGCCATCAGCTGCACATCTAACATTACCAGAACGGCTGCTAGATGCCATTACTTGCATTCACTGCATCAATATCACCGCCACAACCACAACCTCCACCACCACCAC
>NC_068987.1:68467275-68474725 GCF_001194135.2 Octopus bimaculoides | reverse complement strand
CCGCCACCATCATCATTGTCATCTCCTTGATATCACTGGCGTCTCCATCATCATCATACCGCCATTACAACCGTCCAGTATGACAGCTGTTTCTTCTTTAGTCCAAGTATTGCACTCTTCCGGCAGGAATACGCTCACAAGCGTTCCAGCCGTGACCAGCTAGTAATTTTTCTTGTTTGTTTTTTCTTCTTTTTCAAGTTTAAAAATTATTGAGTGTGTCCTCCCATAAAAATTATTGAGTCTGTCCTCCCATCTTTAAAAAGATAAATTTGAATTGAGAGTGATTTGAAAGGATCTTTCTAGCAAATACAAGCGACCACGCTGATGTTTTCTCATTGTCTCGTCCATTATCACGCAAGTTAACAGCGGTTTCTTTTGAGTTTGATAATATATATGTCCGTAGAACTGATATACTTACTCCTAAAGCTAAGGTGTTAGTAAATATATCTAAAAAAAGAATTCAATGTGTTTGAAGACTGAATGTGCTATTTTATATTTGAAAGTTTACTTAGCATCTACAAGATGTTTTATCTAGAAAACAGCTAAGCAGCTTCTAGATGTAACAGATACATCAAAAACTCTGCTGATTCTGGAAGCTGTTTTGCTTTTATATTCTAGTTGAAACATGACGCAAAGTGTTAGTAAACTTTGAAATTACGCACACGCACTCGCGCGCACACACACATATACACACACAAAGAAGTATATATGATATAGGTTTAATCTTTTTATCTATCTTTCTATCTATCTTTATGTATGTATGAATATTTACGTTGTGGTGCATGGCTTAGTCGTTCAAGTGTTGTACTCTTGATAGTAAGATTAGGGTATCGATTCCTGGACCGGGTGATGCGTTATGTTTTTGAACAAAATACTTCATTTCACATTGCTCCAGTCCATTCAGCTAATTAAAATGTGTGATCCTATGATGGACCGGCGTCCCGTCCAGTTAGGGACATATACGCGATAACACGGAAAACCAGCGTTATGAGCCTATATATCGCCCTATATCGCAAGAAGGACCCTTATGAGCCCTATATCGCAAGAAGAACCCTTGATCCTTTTGACCCTTTCAAGTATGTTCAAACACTCATACAACAAGGAGTCATAACAGTATCCTCATTATATTTCCAGGACCACCTACATCATCTCTGCTACACTATCACTAGAATACCAGTCACTTTGGCTGGGAATAACTGGCGAGTATGGACTGAGCTCTCGCCAGGCCTTTCATTTGTACTTACTTGGTATTAGCTCTATTCATTTTTATTTGAAAATAAAATGAAATATCATAGAATACCGAAAATAGAACTAACTGTAGTTTTTGGTGTTCTAGAAATAACAGCTAATTTTATTTTCCCTTTCATTGTGCACTAATCTTTTAAACATGAAAGTTACAGTGGATCGCATAGTCAATATAAAACATTACATCAGAAAAAGAAAAGGAAAAAAAAAAACGCTTGAATCGTCAAAGCTAGGATGTTACGAACTTGGGGCCAAACTGGGGTTGAAACACGACCAATATCAACCTGCATTCTTGTTTATATATTACAGTGTAATATAGTGAAAAAAGGGCAAAAAATATGTAACATGAAAATAATGTGCAATTTTTTAAAGTAGGAACTATGTTGTGTAACTTTATATACGAGTATTTGTATATGTGTTTATATGTGTTTATATTATTATATGTCGATGTGAGTGTTATAAGTGCACGCGCGTGTTTCTATTTGCGTTTGTGTTTCTGTCTACAATACATGGAGGTCTGTCGTATGGACTTTATCACAGAAGGGCCAGTTGACTAAAATTCCTCTTCTCGCTATATTGTGTATGTGAGACTCGCTGTTATATTTTCTTTACAAAATGCTCTCCTGAGCTATTTCCCTCATCCATATTTTGAATGACCAATATCATCTAACTGTCTGCCTGTATGTCTGTCTGTCTGCCTATCTATCTATCTATCTATCTATCTATCTATCTATCTATCTATCTATCTATCTATCTATCTATCTAGCTATCTATCTATCTATCTGCCTGTCTGCATGCCTGTATCTCTATCTATTTGTCTGTCAGTTTGTCTGTCTATTTATCAACACACACACGTGTTTATACTCATAGAAAAAACGTCCTCACGCGTGTTTATACTCACGTTGATCACTCTTAATTTTCCTAAATGCATAGAGTATTGTTCGCTGAGGTGTTTTATTGACTTTGGAACACATCCGATGCTTCCATTTTGCTCCTCTCCAAGCTGGATTCATTATATTGTCCAAAAATTTCAATTAACTGGGCTTAGGGAAGTTATCTCCCTTGCTTGTTGTGCTTCAATTTTAAACACTTCCAGACGTTTTCTTTAGTATTTGCTTGCATAATCACACATAATTCACTACATTATATATTCGTGACGCTACCTTATTGTCACATAAAATGTTATGCTAATTCTACATGGAAGTTTCTTTAAACTGTCGGTACACATGTCTGTAGAATAGTTAGACAGAGTATAACAGCATGAGGCAGTAGTTCGTTGATCAAAATGGACAGTCAGTCAGTCAGTCATTTGTCCAAATCGGCGTGAAAACCCATCTTGTGGGTAATGAAAAGAATATATAATGCTAGGTCATAGACATGAATGTGTGGTTACTATAGCTCCAGATTGTGAGTGAATTTGCTAGACCAAAACTGCATGAAAACGTACGTGTGTGTGTGTGTGTGTGTGTGTGTGAGTGTGTGTCTGCGTGATTGTGTTTCTATCTGTCTCCCTTTCCCCACGCACAGCTTGACAACTGGTGTTAATTTATCAAATGTTCGTTAAACTTGCGACGACTCGGCAAAAGAGACACATAGAATAAGCACCAGACTGATAACTCAGTGCTCCAGCATCGCCGCAGTCCAAACAGATAAAGCAAAAAACAAAACAAAAACAACCTACATCAACAGCAGCAGTATCAACTACTACTACTACTACTACTACTACTACTACTACTACTACTACTACTACTACTTCTACCACCACCACCACCATCACCACCACCAAAACCACCACCGCCACCACCACCATTACTACTACTACTACTACTACTACTACTACTACTACTACCACTACTACAGTCACCACCACAGTCATCATCGTTATCATCATCATCATCATCATCATCAACGTCTCTATGTTTTGAGGTTCAAATTCCGCCGAGGTCAACTTTGCTTTTCATCCTATCGGGGTCGATAAAGTAAGTGACAGTCGAGTACCGGTGTCAGTCTAATCGACTTACCCACATACACCGAAATTGCTGACCCCTTGCCAAAATTTGAAACCGGGCAGAATCGTTAGCACGCTGGACGAAATGCTTAGCTGTATTCCGCCAGTCGCTACGTTCTGAGTTCAAAATTCCGCCGAGGTCGATTTTGCCTTTCGTCCTTTGGAAATCGATAAAACAAGTACCAGTCGAACACTGGGGTTGATGTAATCGACTAGTCCCCTGCCCCCAAATTATTAGCCTTGTGCCAAAATGTAAAACCATTATTATTATTATTCTTAGGGTGGCGAGCTGGCAGAATCGTTAGCACGCCAGGCGATATGCTTAGCGGTATTTCGTCTGTCGCTACGTTCTGAGTTCAAATTCCGCCACGGTTGACTTTACCTTTCATCCTTTCGGTGTCGATAAATTAAGTACCAGTTATGCACTGGTGTCGTTGAAATCGACTAGTCTCTCTCCAAATTGCAGGCATTGTGCCATTAGTAGAAAGGATTATTATTATTATTATTATTATTATTATTATTATTAGTAGTAGTAGTAGTAGTAGTAGTAGTAGTAGTAGTAGTAGTAGTAGTAGTATAGGCGTTAAACACCAGTTGTTGTTAATCTGTGTCGTAGCAACAATTACCAGAGGAGAACATAATGTAAAGAGAGCTGTTTTAATTTGCTCTTCCAACCGCATTCCAACCACCGCCATTCTTACAATGATCTTGTTGACATCACCAGCTACTACTACTACTACTGCTCTGTTTAAGCAACGACACTCAAAATCTTAAAGGCTTTAGTAGAAACAAGAAATGTCTTCGTATCTCAGACACTACATCCCCAACGCATCATCATCACAACCACAATTACAGTGCTTCTGGTTCCCATTTTTCCTCTTCCATCTTTTACCATCGTCGTTATCGCTGTTATACCTCTTCTTCCATCTCATTCGATACAGCGAAATGTTTGCCCATAACATCTTTGACAAAATTACCGAGCTCACGATAAACATCGTTATTTTCATCATCATGTCAGCATCAAAATCAACGGCGTCCAGATCAAAAAAATGAAAAAGGTGGTACTTTCTTCACCGTGTTATGATGGCAGCATCCACCTAGCCACTGGACATAACAGACTAAAAGATATCAGCCACATTTCCCTTTATTAATGCTAATCTTCTCGGAAACTTTCAATGATATAGTCCAAGACACACCATTCTTCGTTGTTATACGTCTTCTGAGTCGGGGCCAACTTCTGACATAGAAGCAATAAGGAAAAAGCAAAAAACAGTCATCGTCCTAAAAGGCACAACGACCGTAATGAGAATCATATTCATCATCATAACCTTCCTCGTCTTCCTCGTCTTCTTCCTCCATACATACATACATACATATTTACACACACATACACAAAAGCGCGTGTCTGGGTATAACCACGATACTTAAAGCAAAATGTGTTTCTGCACAAGATGAAGGTGAAGGGAGAGGGTAAGAAAGATGGATTGCAAATATCTATGCATCTGCATAACTATAGCTAGATACAAGTATCAAAGTACCAACAAATATTTATTTATGAACGTATGCTTACATGACTTAGAAATACAACCACAACCTGCTAAGTATTCAACCAACCTCATACAGAACCACACAAGGAGTTATGCACACACATATGATGCATATATATATATACATACATATATAATACACACACACACAGACACACACACACACACGTACACATAAGTGTGTGTGTTAGGAGGCTTGCGGTTACAGCTATATATTTAAGATGTTCAGTACATTTCGAAAATCCCCTTTGTCAAAGGATCTACATGCCAAATGCAACTTGACATGAGCAGTCACAGTCCTTGTATACCGATGTTTTGCAACAATGCACATCTTATTGCCAACTTAACTGTGCGCATATGTACAAGTACATGTGCACAGATATGCAGCCGAGCAATCTTATTGGCACACGGGGAAATACTGCTTTGAGAAGAGTATTCGTCTGTCACGAATTATGTGTTGTGTGAATCCATGAACTCTTATACTTATTCAAGTAAATCTCTCTCTCTATCTCTTTCTCTTTTCTCTCTCTCTCTCTCTCTCTCTCTCTCTCTCTCTCTCTCACACACACATGCACATAGAAGCATACACCTACTGTGAGGCCGCATTTATACATACTTTAAACCCATGACTTTATACCTAGAAATATTTCCTTCTCACACATGAGAGCACATATGCATGCGCGTATATAGACACAGACTTGCGTCAAAATCTTCATCTAAACACGTATGCATGCACACATGCATGTAAATCTACTTAAGTATATGCATTTAAAAGCACGCCAATATACTTATACATATTAGCTTACAACTTATAAGCACTCGTTAAATTCAAACGGCAAACATCATTTCTTATGTAAGTGCATGCTTGTGTTCATGCATATTTATGTATATATTTTGAGGATGTTTCATATATGTGTATGCATGTATAAATAAATACATCATCCGAATCATTTATTTATCACTTATATAAAAAATATAAATAGTATATATATTCTCACAAGAAAGCACCATTTAAAGTCGGATTACTAATAACCCTCAGTGGAAAATAGTGTATTGAATATCAAATGTATGTTATGTAAGAATATCCGTTTGATCTCTGTAAGAATAATAAAAACGATGATTTCAGTATTATATACTGGGCCCAATTTCATCTTCTTCATTCCCTAGAGGTCAGCTCTGACGAAATAGATCAATGATCAAGGCATTTCATCCGTGACCACGCCTTCTTTTTTTATGGCTATCAAAAGTGTCTTTCACATATTTAAAACAGTAGAGTGCGATTTGACGGTGATGTGTTTGCTATTTCTTGTGAATCAAGCAGTCACCTATATTTCCTCATAGTAGCATAACTTTTGAAGCTGCAGTGACTTTATATACTCGATCATTTTGAGGCGGTATATTACTGGCAATTTCTTGATTATTTCTATAACCATAGCAAGCTTAAATGAATTGTCACTATGAAATATTAATGGGTTTTCTTTTGATACAAGTTTAGCTTCAGTTGAAAATGATTAAAGTTGATTGATCTAACCCTTAAACGGCGAGAAAAGACTTACGTGAATCTGTGCTAAACGGGCAAAAATCAAAAATATCTCTTTTTCTTAAGGGAAATTATAATACTTATTTTCACTTTGTGTCTTTAATGAGCGAGACTCTTTATTCCACATTACTCCAATCCACTCAGGTGACAAAAAATGAGTAGTACTTATATTTCAAATGAGTCAGCCTTGTTACATTCTACGTCACGCTGAATCTCTCAGAGAACTACGTTAAGGATACGCGTGTCTGTAGAGTGCTCAACCACATGCACGTTGATTTCACGGGCAGGTTGTTCCGTTGATCGGATCAACTGGAACTCACGTCGTCGTAACCGACGGAGTGCCAGCTTAGGTACAAAAACTCTAATAATTATTAGTTCCTTGATGATGGCTGTATCCGTGTAAAGATTCTGAAACATTAGTTGATGTCCGCCATTTAAAGGTTAAAATAGTTATATATATTTTTTTATTATTTCCACAAGTGAGAGTAACAAACCTATGTACTGAAGTTCATTTTCATCGGTGCATTCCATTTCATCTCGCAGCCTTCTCTAAATATCACCCTAATTTTGATCATGATTAAAAATATAATTAAAAAAGAACATTCTTTTGCATCATTTCAAGTCAGACATCACCCAACAGCATACGTATTGCATTTTTAGCTGAGTGCAATTGGCCCACATCAATATATATCTCTGGGATGACAATAACAGAAGAGGATGGGTCTCTTCCAGATTAGAATTAAAACGGATATTTCTCAATACTGCAAGTTATTCTGGTCTGGCGCTCTACCAATTTTACGAGTCTACAACAGTAGGAGTACTTAATCATCATTGGTTTATTTGTCACAGGGTGACAAAGGAAGTAAATGATAAAATCGGTTGCAAAAGAAAAGAAAAAAAGCAACAACAAAAGAAAACATTGGAGAATTTTGCATGGTGCATAGATAAGAAAAAAATAAGGGATGGGGAACGTAGGGAGAGCTGGGTACCCTTCACACTTCTGAATACCTCCTAATAACACAAACAGCAACACTAGTAGTAGTAGTAGTAGTAGTAGTAGTAGTAGTAGTAGTAGTAGTAGTAGTAGTAGTAGTAGTAGCAGCAGCAGCA
>NC_068987.1:68464863-68466297 GCF_001194135.2 Octopus bimaculoides | reverse complement strand
AAAACAGAGACATGATAATAACAGTAATAATAACAACAATAATAATAATAATAATAATAATAATAATAATAATAATAATAACAATAATAATAATAATAATAATAATAACAATAATAATAACAATAATAATAATAATAATAATAATAATAATAATAACAGCAACAACAACAACAGTAATAATAATCATTATTATTATTAATAATATTAATAATAATAATCATTATCATTATCATCATCATTATTATTATTATTATTATTATTATTATTATTATTATTATTATCATTCTATCACAAATACTTGGAAGGAGATCTATGCATAACTGACGGGAGCCATACGTCTGGCAACGCGGGCGAATCAAGAATGCAAATAATAACAGTAACCGCCATGATGATGATGATAATAATAATAATAATAATAATAATAATAATAATAATAATAATAATAATAATAATAATAATATTATTATTATTATTATTATTATTTCAATGATGATGATGACGACGAGGAGGAGGAAAAGGAAGGGGAAGAGGAGTGGGGTGAGGATGGCAAATGTGATTACATTTATTGGTTTGGTAAATTATTGAAACATTTTGGCAATGATGATCGGGATGGAAATTAAAAAAAAACAGGGGCAAACCAGTTGATAAATGAAAATGTAAAATATAGGGCTGTTTGGCAACTACAAAAAGATATCTATGTCACACATATTACATTTTTTCATGTGTTATTGTTTTCTGGTACATACGAAACCGCTACAATGATTTTCAAAATCACTTTCGGATAAAGCGTTTTCTTTGGGCATTTTAAATACTTTTTTTTTTCTTTTTTTTTTTTCGAGGATCATAACTACTTGATCACATCAAACAAAGCACAAAGTTTACGGGCCTCAGACTTTGATACAAAAAGAAAAAAAAATATATATACATGATAACTATGTTAGTCATTATAATTAGAATCTTCTACTAATGAATTTTATAGAAACTTCATCTCCAAAGACGTGACACTTGAGTTACTTTTTGCCACCGTTATATTTCTAGAAAGAGAATTTCACGCAATTCGTTCTCTTATCTAGAATGAATGTACACCCTCCGTCTTAAATATAAATGCCACCAACATACACACACAAAATAGATGGTTGCCTCCAGTTAGATAAGATTAATGATGGAAACAATCAATGACACTTTTACCTTATTCGTATTTCTTAAAATATTTCTGGTCAATTTGTTATGCTGTTATTATATACATACGTGCACTGCACACACACATGCACACATTTAAGCATGTGTATGACCGTTGACTGAACACTATTCAGTTTTTTTTCTCCGTGTTTTTCTCCTTGTCTCCGTATTCTTTCTGTTGAAGAGCGTAGCTCGAAACGTCAAAGACTTTCCGTATTCCCGAGCGTCATACTAATATATACTTTTGTTATTTAC
>NC_068987.1:68462762-68464518 GCF_001194135.2 Octopus bimaculoides | reverse complement strand
GTGGGTGTTTTTTCAAA
This sequence comes from Octopus bimaculoides, assembly GCF_001194135.2. Classification (NCBI taxonomy): domain Eukaryota; kingdom Metazoa; phylum Mollusca; class Cephalopoda; order Octopoda; family Octopodidae; genus Octopus; species Octopus bimaculoides. The sequence continues at coordinate 68,464,501 of NC_068987.1, read as the reverse complement.
ACACTGTCTGGTTTAAAAAGCCACATCAGACGCCATGAAAGGGCTAAGGTGTAGGTGCAGGAGGTGGTCAAACTCTGTTTAAGGAGTAGACAACCACCATATATATATATATAAAATTAAATAAAACAGTAGGGTAAAAAATTGGATATTAATTAATATCTATTTAATACCAGGGAACAAATGAACAAACCATTTTCTGCTGAGATAAAGTTGGTATATATATATATATATATGTGTGTGTGTGTGTGTGTGTGTGTGTGTGTGTGTATTTATTTATAAATACACACACACACACACATACATATATGTATGGTATTTAGTATCCATCTTCGTTTTTTTTTTTTTCTGAATAAAGTCATGCCACAGATATTCCGAGTTATTTCTCTACTCCTGTGTCTCGCTGGAGTCGGTGTACAGTAATTGCTCATATATTTGGATAAATCTGTTCGATAGACTCTTCCTGCGCTAACTACTGTACAATCTCAGTGTATATTTACTTAATGTTTCTCTCTTCACTACTCCAGCAAGTATGAACTGAAAATTTGCAAATAAATTCATAATGCGACCAAGACATGACCAAAGTTGTCTTCCTTGCTTGTCTCCACCTCCAAAATGAATATGTTGTTAACCTTTGACTAATATTATTTGTTTCCTCACCATGTAATCATTCTTGGTTAGGATTACAATGTGCCTTTCATTAAATATGGTGACAATAAATTAACTGTTGGTTAGTTGATTGTTAGACGGCCTAGTCATAGTGGTAACGGTATCGTCTATGACTCTTTTCAAAGCTTGCGAGACTGTTTGGACAAAGTAAGAAGCTATTCTGAATCCAAAAACCTAGCTTTAAATGATTACAACTGAGTGGAGTCCTTTTAAGTACACTAAAATCAGATAGTGGCGTTTATTGGATGAAATGTTCCACACCAAAGAACCAACTTCAACACAGTTTCCGTTTACCAAGTACCACTTGCATAGAATTAGTTAACGCGAGACTAAGCTTGAAACTACTAACGTGATGCGAAGTAAGATGAACTCGCAACCTGTCGGATTGTGAAATGAACTAGCTAGGTCTCACTTAGATAAGTAAACAGATAAACAAAAAATTAAGAAATTTATTAAAGATATACAGATACATAAAACAAAACAAAAAAATGAAGTAGCTAGCTAGCTAGATAGATATACAGGCAGATAGACTGACAGATAGACTGACAGATAACCAACAAATTGACTGTCAGTTAGAAAGACAGGCTGGGAAAGGACAGGCAGACAAGGAGACTGACAGATAGACAGATATGGATAAATAAATATATAGGTAGATAGATTGATAGATAGATAACCAACAAATTGACTGATAAAAACAGAGTAAGAGACAGACAGATAGACCGACAGTTATATATGTGTAAATATATATACATAACGAGAGAGAGAGAGAGAGAGAGAGAGAGAGAGAGACGCACACACACACACACACACATAGATAGATAGATAGATAAATAGATAGATAGATAGATAGATTGATAGATAACCAAGAAATTGACACACAAAAGTAGACAGTCTGGGAGACTGACAAACATACAGTCAGACAGACGGACAGACAGACAGACAGTCAGATAGATAGATAGATAGATAGATAGATAGATAGATAGATAGATAGATAGATAGATTATTAATGATTTGTAAATATAAAGATTATTTAACTGAGAGAAAAAAAAATATAGACCTGATCAAATGACCAA
>NC_068987.1:68450338-68456451 GCF_001194135.2 Octopus bimaculoides | reverse complement strand
TATATATATATATATATATATATATGTAGGTATGTGTTTATATACAGAGTATATATGAATATGTATATGACTGTATACATATATGTTAGATTCTTATCTTTTCAAGCATTATGCGAGTGCGTGTGTATGTGAGTATATATATATATGCACATATATACACATGTATATGTATATGTGTATGTGTTTATGTGAAGTTGTGTGTACACGTATACGACGAGATCACTGTACTATTAAAAAGATGCGCAGAAATCTAATGTAACAGAAAAGATAGGGGAGTAAAGAAAAAGGTTGAATGACAGCAGTGAATGTCGATACAAAGAGCCAGAAAGGCAACAATAATTATGTCGTTATTTCCCATTATTTCACATTGAAAATATTTATAAAAAATATTGATATAAAATATATATGCTTTTCATATAGAATACATCCCTGAAATATTTCACTCAGTAAGTATATTAAAGTGCCTCATTCGTGAATATTTAGTTACTCATCTTCATTATTTTAGTACTCTCTAATCTACTAAGAACGTCTTAGTCTATACATAGTTGAGGAGGTGCTGTAAGACCTGAAATATGTCTAGATTCGTTTCTGCAATTGCTAAATATCACAATCGCTTCAGACTGCATGGTGCCATTCATTTTTGTATTAATTCGAATTATGAATTTATCCCCCTTGAAACTTTTGACAAGAATTACTCAGTAAAGTTAGAGTTATTTTTTTTTAACTATGGTTTTAATTTTATTAATGAAATGATTTTAGAATTAGCTAATTTAGCCATGTTGAGTCGATCAGTTTCACAAGTTTCTGAAATTTTGACGTGACAAAATTCAACTTTCTCAACCCAGTTCGTCAAATGGCATTAATCTTGAAAAGTTCATATCAGAGTTGTACTGGAGAAGTGATGTTTACTATTCAACTCTTAGCTACATGCTCAGTTACCTTATAAATTTATTCTCAAATATTGCCATGTATTGAAGTAATCACAAGGCATTGTCCGATATTACTTTTATCCTGAAAATTTTAGAGATCAAAATAAGTAGAGTTAAGTTTGTCGTAGCCAATTTTCTTTACTATCCGCCTTTCAAAATAGTTTGGAGCATGCCGCTGGTTGTCGAGCTTGTGTCAAGAAAACGTTGATCCAGTCATTTTTGACATTCCCAGCTTAGGTACACGGTAAGAAGCATAAACTTGTTATGAAACCATTACTGACAACGTGTGCATCTTTTGACCAAAGGGTCATGTACCTCCTACGTCACAGACACAAACTGATGAAATAATTTCCAAGAAAAGACCTTATAATTCGAACTTGATACGATGCCGAGTCAGCTGGAGCTAACGCCCAGCATTCATGAAATTTGTACACTTTGCTGCCATATTCCATTTGATTTGTAAGATTTGCTTCTTTGTTATAGTTGCTGCTTGTTTTGTTCAGTTGGGAACCCGAAATAAATCAGACTCTGCGTAGCTGTTTATTATTTTCTAAACCAAATTATTGCCTGTTAGATACTGATTTACAAATTCACTGACATATTAAACTTAGCTTTTGAAATATCTTGCATTTGACATACAACCAGACTCGTTGTTGTGCCAGCGCTTTTAAACCTCTCTTCTTTCCAATTGTAAGCAGAATGATCCTCATAATATTTCGCTTCTACATTAAAGATATGTTAACAAAGAAACACAGAAGACGTTATTAGCAGAACACGGCAAAACGTTGATGTGTCACATTCAGCTTTAGCGTTCCTTGCATTAAACAGAACTATAGTTATAAGTTCACCTATCTTGTTCATATCGTTTCTAATTAAGATATTAGCTTTGTTATTGCTAGTTGAAGTATCCCTGAGACATTCTTGGAAAGAACATATATATTTGTATATTGACATATATACGTGTGCATAGTATTAAATAATTTTACTAGTTTACAAGGCATTCACACACTACAGTCATTGAAGTTTGTGGAGATAAATAACATGAAGGTACTTTCACCTACATTAATAATATTAGACCTTTTGTCCAACAGTTTGTAATGCTTCAAATCTACTAAAGTATAAGAAATTAGGAGTGCCTTATTTATTGTCACTTTCACCTCGGGAACGACTAAAGGCGATTTCCTATTTTCACTAACCATCATCATCTGTGTGTGCGTATATTTGTACAGCTAGTATAAGTATATACACGTTTGTGCAAACGCATGCAATTGCAAAGCATGGTACACTGAGAAATGAATAGCCATCTGCATATTTCTTTACTTTTACTCTCCCATACATCTATGCATAATCCCACACACAAGCACAGACGCACATAGGAACACACACACACACACACACACACACACACACACACACACACACACACACACAGATATGCATGCATAATGAGAAAGAGCGAAACAGCAATGTTGGGATATAAGGATATTAGAGTCTAATATGCGTATATTCCTTTTTAGTTATTTATATATGTGTTATTATGTATTTCTATACTTACCAATGATTACTCGAGTGAAGGCTTGTCAACGTATCATTCGAATATGTGTGCCTCTGTGCCTGTAAGTATGCATATATACACACAGACACACAGACACACGTATAACTCACACGCGCGTACACATATGTATAGCTCATACACACACACATGCATACACACACATAAACACACATACATATATATATTGACGTGTGCACAGAAGGTGAGCCATGAATTATCTGCAAAACACTTAGAATTTTTCCCCATTGGAGTGAGTTTCAGTTTCTTACGCATCGTTAGGTTAGGTCTCCCGCAAGTCCTTATGGTTTATGTTTGAACTTGGAGTGTCATTTAAATAGCCTTTGTTATATTAACCATAGTCAATGAGCCTTCATGGTCGCTCAACAAAAGAACAGTATTCACTGATTCATTTCCTATCGATTGAAATTGCATCAGAGCTCGAAATCCAGAGAAAACTTCAGAACAGTATAGGAAAAATGTTTTGCTGATACAGATCTACGAATAGACTTTCAAAAACAATCTTGCAGTTCTTTCCATCAAGAGAGGATTAGATTGTTAACCGTATTCTATGCTTATGACAACATCGAAAAAGTCTAAGGGATTGTTCTCGTAAATCGATAGATGAGCTTTGATGATATTGTAAATGTTATGAAAAATTAGTCAGGACTTCCTGTTGGAAACTATCGAAAGCGGAAGTGGTTTTCAGTAAAGATTGTGCAGGTTGCTTGTCAAAGAAACTTAGACTTATACCAACGAAAAGATTTGTAAGTCTACCACCAACTTTCGGATCGCTATGATGAGAAATTTTGCATCTACTTGGGAAAATATGTCGCTAGTCACGATTTATAAAGAGTGTGTTGCGAATAATTGTGTATAGCTGTGTGTATGTGTATGCGTGAGAGAGAGAATGTGTGTGTGTGTGTGTGTGTGTGTGTGTGTGTGTGAGTGTTCACATGTGCGATGCCTAATTTAAGCATTCATAAACTTTTCACTGTACACTCATTTAAACACAGTAAATTGCATTAAATTCATAAGCCGTGTATAAATACAAACATTATTACTCAGTTGGAAGTGCTTGTAAGTTAATCTATGCATGGGCAAAATTCATTTGCGTTTGTTGAATTATATACAGTTAGTGAGTTTTAATTTTCATCATTTGAGTTTTTCCTAAAAAAAAATCAAGTAGTTTCTTGCAGAGAAATAAAGCGCTATAGCAGGAATTTGAATTACAGCGACCCTAAAAAAAATAAGCTTCATGTTGACATTTAGAAAAAGACTTGCTTACTTTTATTGTTCTAAGACAATGCAGTGCCTAACAATCACGCTCTTTCGAGATTGTCACTTAGACATTTCTTATATATCCAAATGAATCTAAATTTATAATTGTGAATCCATAATCTGGCTTGGTTAGGGTTAAGGTTAGACAATATTCTCTATCTCTAGGCGGCGAGCTGGCAGAAACGTTAGCACGCCGGGCGAAGCTTAACGGTATTTCGTTTGTCTTTACGTTCTGAGTTTAAATTCCGCCGAAGTCGACTTTGCTTTTTATCTTTTCGGAGTCGATAAATTAAGTACCAGTTGCGTACTGGGGTCGATCTAATCGACTGGCCTCCTCCCAAAAAATTTTGGGCCTTGTTCCTTGAGTAGAAAAAAATGTTCTCTATTTCTCTCATGTTAAAAGAAATATTCATACCTAAAGAGTAGTCGGCGTTACTTTAGTGCGAAATTTTCCTTTTCTGCCTCTAGCAACTATATCGGACTACTTAAATTTGCATTTCACGGAAAATCTAATGGGAATGTCTCAATAATGTTAGATACTTTAATACTTACCCACATATAACAGAAATATTTTCCATATTTATTTCAGAACAATCTATATACACTAAGGAAGGCATTGCATACTATTCTAGCTACAACATCGTACCACATTAAAAGTACCTAAATGACGTTTTCGGCAGTTGTATTCACATGTGTAATATACTCGACAAAATGTGAGATAATTGAGTTTCGGTCACCTCTTAGTGGTTTAAATGCTACAAATTCTTTTCTTCACTATATATTGTGTAGTTCTCTCCTTCTTTGGATTTCGAAAGCAAAATCTTCGAAGAAAAGTCATAATTCCTGTCCATATAAGAATGGCTAACCATTTACTTCTTTTTGTATGCAAATTGCTTTTCCTCCAGGTTTTTATTGTAGTACACTAATCTAACTTCGTGATAAGTTTACCCAAAACGCTAGGGTGTTGTTCTCTTTAGTTTTGAGCCCTTAATTCATGCATTTATTTATTTTATTTAGCAAAAGGAGTTAACAAACTTTAGGATTTTTAATACCTTTTGCTAAAAACGAAAATTTTTCTTCATGACAAACTGTTGGGAAGATGATTTTAACAAGTCAAATATAACCCTAATACATCTGCACTGTTGTTCTATATTTTTAAATTTTGCATCACTGCTTTTCATGTCATCCATATATTTTAATTCAGCTGAACAGAACGAGGCGCACAAATATGATTAATTTTTACTAATTTATATATATATATATATATATATTAGTCAGTCCAGAGTTGACTCGCTTGGTATCTATCTAGTAGTGGAGAGGAAACAAAAATACAATTCGAAATTAATCTACCCGTCTATAGGCATCAGTCTGAATCTGAATTGACACTGAAAATGTCTGCTTAAAAGAGGAATTATATATACATATACATAGCATGGCCGCAGTCACATGGCTTAAGCAAATGAAAGAATAAAAATAAAAGCATTATATCTATCGTTAGACCACATTGCTCCATTGCTCTGTAAGGAGTATAACGCCGGTTTCTCGGTTTCACTGGCGTGTATATATACATGCGGGGTGGGGGTGGGGTAAGTGTTGTATATATCTCTTTTACTCTTTTGCTTGATTCAGTCATTTGACTGCGGCCATGCTGGAGCACCGCCTTTAGTCGAGCAAATCGACCCCGGGACTTATTCTTTGTAAGCCTAGTACTTATTCTATCGGTCTCTTTTGCCGAATCGCAAAGTGACGGGGGACATAAACACACCAGCATCGGTTGTCAAGCAATACTAGTGGGACAAACACAAACGCACAAACACACACACATATATATACATATGTATATACGTCAGGCTTTTTTCAGTTTCCATCTACCAAATCCACTCACAAGGCTTTGGTCAGCCCGAGGCTATAGTAAAAGACACTTGCCCAAGGTGTCACGCAGTGGGACTGAACCCGGAACCATGTGGTTGGCAAGCAAGCTACTTACCACACAACCACTCCTGCGCCTGTATGTGTATATTGAGTCCTCAATAGAGTGATGAAGTCGTTCGACCCGCAGGAAGTAGTACCTAAACTATCTTTCTCAAATCGCTTTCTGCCATCTTAAAAAGAGATGCTGCAATATGTAGCCCTGGTTTCTCATCTCATAGAAAAAACAGACAAGCTGGTCACGGTTCGAATATCGTTCATCATAGGTCTACTCCATTAGGACTGGCTTTGCGCAGCAGCAGCAACATCATCAACAACATCTGCGTGCATGTGCATACATGCATACATAAATACCTACCTACACACACATACGCACACACACACATGCATGTATACATGCATATATATATACATACATATAT
>NC_068987.1:68448852-68450102 GCF_001194135.2 Octopus bimaculoides | reverse complement strand
TATATATATATATATGTATAAATATAAATGAGCGGATATGTGTGTGTGTGTATATATATATTTATAAATGCGCATATATGAGTATGTACACACACTCATATATATGTGAGTGTGTGTGTGTGTGTGTTTGTGTGTGTGCCTGTGCGTGTGTTTGTGTGCGTGTGTATACATCGTATGCATTGCACATATCTTTCACATTCCTTTACATCTGCATTTATTTCTCTTATAGAGCCTGCTTTTGTATTCTTGTGTCTTTCATCTCTTTCAAATTCTTCAAACACTGCTATTGATAACTTACCATGAAAGCAAAAGAAAAGTGAAAGTACATTTTTAAATACCGGCTCAACGCGTCACTGTCTTCATTTTACTATCTCTGTAAAAATATACACAGGCGCACGCACCTCGCATACACACATACAAGCGCACATACACATTAGATGAGCGTGCACACTCGTTCGTTTACAGAAGCATATATCCATAGACACATGCATATACATGTCAAATTTTAGTCCCTTAAAAGTCTACTTCTTCTACGTGAAGATGCTGTGAGTCTATGTGGTGACATGAAAAACATCTGAATAGAGAAAGCTTTACCATTTTTAAAATATACTTCTTTAAATTTTTATGAAAATTATGGAAAACAGAGCACATCTAAAGAAAGCATAAACGAAGTTGACTCCATTTTGAGTGTATGGAGAAAGGAAAGATTTTAAATACTGATCGTGAATATTTACAAACATATTTATTAAAATATATTTATGTGATTATACTTCTAAATATTTATGTTTGTCTGTTTGGTCATCTGTGTGTGTGTGTGTGTGTGTGTGTTTCGTGATATGGTCTCCGGAAAAGAAATTGTGTCCATATTCCTGCAGGCTCTCCGAGACCGCTAAGATATATGCGACTGATGTTCTATTTGAGCAATTCTTATTTGATGGCTGCAGGGAAAACATTATATTCCAGTGAGCCGATATATTCTAGTTTGAAAAGTGTAGTTATATTGGCTAGTGCGTTGATCAGAGGTGGGCACCACACACACACAAACATACACACAATCACGCACACACACACACGCACATACAAATGGGGAGAGATGATTCTAAGCATATATGTATAAATGTACATGTGCGCAGTTATATGTACGTAATATTTATATATGCATATGATTATGTAGGTATATATGTATTTGTATGTATACATATATATATGTACATATGTATGTCCATATTTAAGTATATATATATATATAT
>NC_068987.1:68443511-68448262 GCF_001194135.2 Octopus bimaculoides | reverse complement strand
AATACCGCCTCCCCCATTCCACCGCCACACTCCAACTTTGTTGTCGCTAACAACCAACATTTCAGGTGACAAACTCACACAAGATTAACAGCTAGTCAATCTCCAAATTGGAATATTTGAAATGTCAAAAGCACAGCATAACAATATACATATATATATGGGAGGTAGTTGCTGTGGGAGTGCTTGTTTGTAGGTGTGGTTGTGCAGTTAGTGATAGTGATAGAGCCGTGGTGGTGACTGTGATTGTTGTAGTTATGGTAATAGTGACAGTAATGATGGTAAAGTAGGTGGAGGAATATTATTAAGGTGTGAAACGGAAAATAAACAAACCGCGTACCATGTTGCATTAAACTGAAACTGCGCGCGGCAGCTGAGGGTTGGGGGGGTTGGGGGGGGGGAGTGTTGCTCTGAAAAATTTGTGCTGATGCGCGTGCGCCTCCCCCATCCTTACCGCATACTCACGCATGCACACGTACATACAAACTTACACAAACGCACATATTCACGTGTGTGTGTATGTGTGTGGTTGTGTGTATGCGTGTGGTTGTTAATGATAATAAATGGGATGCAAGGGAAGAAAAGAAGGAATTTATGAGAGAGAGAGAGAGAGAGAGATAGAGAGAGAGAGATGAGACGAAGACTAATAGAAAGAAAGTAAAAAACAAGGATGTGTAGAAAAGTAGGGAAACTATTTAAACTGTATTGCACTGGCTCCCGTTATACATATACTTATAAACATACATACAAACATAATTATGCTCATATACATATATATACACACACATACATACGCGTGTGTGCATCTGTATGTTGTGTATGTATATATATATATATATATATGTATGTATGTATGTATAGCCTACCTGTCGCTTACGGGTACGCTAAAATAAAAGTCGGGGAGGGCGGTAGAAATATTTATATTAATAGCGCTTATGAAAATGAAAGAGAGATAATTAGAGAGAGAGAAAGAGAGAGAGAGAGAGAGAGAGAGAGAGAGAGAGAGAGAGAGACAAACAGCTAGATAGACAGACAGGCAGACAGAGGCAGAGAGAGAGACAGAGAGACATAGAAAGACATATAGAGAGCTCTTGGTATTTTGAAAGGAAAAGCTAAAGAAATGTTTATAGATACTCCACAGTTGACGGAGTGGGGCGAAGGGAAAAAAATGTAAACTTCAAAATAAAATAAGGGAATCGAGAAAGAAGGGCGAAGAAGGATAAGCATATGAGAATAAAAAGAAGAGTATGAATTTTAATGCGCGTTCACCTTTGTGTTAACGTATATTGTTTAGTGCGTTCGTTCTAGACTACGTGCGTATTTCTGTACTTAGAGGGATGTGGTGTATGTCTTAAGGAATTTTATGCTATTATATATGTCTTCATATTCTAAGTTCAAATTCTGCCGGGGTCGACTTTGCCTTTCATCCTTTCGGGGTCGATAAATTAAGTACCAGTAAAACACTAGGGTCGATGTAATCGACTAGTCCCCTTCCCACAAAATGGCTGCTCTAGTGGCAAAGTTTGAAACCATTATTTTCGTGTCCTTGGTCTAAGTTCTTTCGTCACAATTGTGACCTGACTACTTTATCCCACGTGTCTCCTCTTGTTCCGCTAAAGGAATCCTTATAGAAATATCGAATCAGCTGCAGTATTTTACTGATATTTTAATTTATCGACTATATGTCTAAAATGCCTTATACGAATATCAATATTAGGTTTCTCATTCGGTTGCTGACTGGTACGCTATTTTATCAACCTTAAATAAATGAAAGACAAAGAAAGATTTGAATAGAGAACTTAAAAGTGTCCTAACTAATTACCACAGCTAATTTATCCGACTTTATACTGATTCTGCCAATATGTTAGTAAGTTTTTTGTTTATAACCAGTAATTGAGCATATTTCTTTGTAGCTGTTTGCGTAGAGCTAATGTATAAGTTTTTGTTGTTGCTGTTGTTGTTGTTTTAGACCTCGGTTAGTCGTGAATGAGCACACCTACGATGAGTGATATTTCAGACATATCTATTCTGTGCTCCGAGAGAAATCATTTAATACATGTCTTATTTATTTGAAACTATTTTTGAGAATAATTTAAAAGCTATTTTTTTTACCTGCTTGAAGGAGTATATAGAGGCTCTCACGTTGGTTTATGCAAGATTTAGTTTGGAAGTCTGTATAAGTGTCCGTGAGTATACGTGAATGTATGTATGTTTTTGTGTGTATATGTGTGCGTGCATATGTGCGTGCGTGTGTGAGTTTCGCGTTATAGCGTTAGCGCTCTGAGCTGCGGATTTTGTGGACGGCTGCAAGATCGGCGTATAGTCGTGGACCAAGTAAACTATCTTCCTAGCATGGGCAAATGTCTGCGTGGGAAAACGCGTCGACTATGGCTTGATAACGTTAACAGCGGGTAGGGAATCACACTACACGACATTTACTGAAAACCATCTAAAACTGATTAAAGTAGTGGAAATCACCAGGGGTTAGTCGTCTTGACAGTGGAGGGAGGTAGTGAGTGTGAGTGTGTACATGTGAGTGTACGCGTGTGTGTAAGTGTCTGCATGCGTGCGTGAGGTATAGTTTTGTTGTTTAGATTCTAGGGTAACCTTCAGGAAAGAGACCAATGATAACAGGCATTACTGCTGTTTTCATCTCATCTTTTCCCAGCTACTCGATACTTTGCACCAGATTATCTTATGCATATCCACCCCATCTTTAAGAAAATAGGATGCACGGGTGTGTGAATTGAGGAAGATTTGGTTAACATTTCTAATATGTCAAAGCAAATGTTCCTTCATCGATTTGCTTGCGTGCGTGTTTGCTTGTGTTTATATGAAAGGGTTGCAGATAATATAGAGGAGTCGTTTAGGAAATAAAATTGCAAAGCAATGGATTATAGCGACAGCAACGAGTCATTTACGTAGGCCGCTAACTGATGGTTCGACCAGATAAAAATAATAGCTCAATCTGCAAATCATATATTTTCACCTTAAGACTGTAAGGATATTATCAAAAGTTCCTTCTTAGATAGACTATATTTTTCAACCAATGGCTTAATCATTCCTAGAATGCCTCGTGGGAGGAAGTGTGGAAGCTATATTTACTGACGGAAGCCATAAAAATCGTTGTAGTTACTGGTCGCCGTTCTTACAATGACAGAGCTATTAAAAACAAAAGTATTTAAATAAATGAATGAATAAATAAATGGATAAAAAGTAACCAGACAAATATCAACAGCAACAACGACAGTACAAACAAAGCTAGCCGTAGACAGAGACTTTTACGTGTTTCCTCGGAATATCAGAATCGTATCAGTCTCAAATCATCTATCGTCTTAAAAAGGAAAGGAAGGAAACTAGATAATGAATTACTTAAAAAAAAACGAGATGGTCACAGCTGGAAAGTCTTTGATCACGGGTCTTTTCGGTCAGGACTGATCAAGCGCTTAACAATAACAACAGCAATAATATACAATAAGGAAAAGCTAAAGAACAAACAATAGCAACGAGCAGAAAAACAGACAGAAAAACAGTAGAAATACAAATAAATAAACAACATCACCAACGAACACGCTGTATAATAACATACAAGAACAACAACTACAGCAAAAATATTACTCATTTTAGAACGAATATCAGCCAACGACAGACTTTTAATACAATAAACAGCAAAGAAAACAACGCAATAAGGAAAACAACAAAAATAACAAATATCAATAACGAGAAGATCAAAGGCGGGGCTCAGGTGTAAACGTATACAAAGTTAAGTAAAGAGGGTGGTGGTAGAGTTTACTGTGTATGTACGTATATACATATATATATGTATCTTCTATGTGTGTGTGTCTGCGTATCTGTGTATATGTGTAGCTGTGACTTAGAATAATTGGGCGTAGGTGTATCTGTGTGAAGAAGTTCTGTTTGTTATGGTAGTAGAAGTAGTAGTAATAGTAGTAGTAGTAGTAGTAGAAGTGGTGGTGGTGGTGCTCAACATGAAGGTCGTTGTGATAGTGGGGGGGGGAGTCTGGTGTTAGTGGCGGTGATGGTTGTGCTTCAAGTGATAAGTTGTGCGATGTTGACTAAAGACGCCGAAGAAGCCATTGTGTTTAGAAATGAAGCGATTCAGTGAATATGGTTATTGTAGTACAAAGCTACTTTCTACTTCAATAGACAGGACGCGTGTTCAAGCCCAATCTATGAGCGGCATTGCTGATTTCCACAGTACACCGAATTCTCCTTGCCAACAGCTCATGTGGCTGTCAGATATATGAACTTAATTGACCTGGGAATGTTGATTTGTGATAGACAAGTGTTCTATATACAATGCAGAGCTGTAATATTTCGTCTGCGTATTATCATGAAACCGTCACAGGATCATTATGTAGTCGACGTGCTAAGGTAGAAAAAACTATAAATTGAAAGTAGAGAAAAATGTACTATAAACCTCGAGTATATAAACTATACAATTGATAAATTCGTGTGGGATATGCTGTTAGAAGGTGAGAATCCTAAAACTCCAGATTTATTCAAAGAGAGGCTTTGTACGAAACCTTATCTCAGTTCACACTGAGTATAATGATCTTATCTAATTTTATTTTAGTATTTTGTTTTACTTTTTGTTGATACAAACCATCACTAGATTTCCCAAACTTCAGTTCGTTTACATACAAACACTCACATAAATACACGTATTATACAATCACACACATACATAAACATCTGTATGGCGTTATATATATATATATATATATATATAT